>NC_092873.1:193216392-193463892 GCF_028372415.1 Notamacropus eugenii | reverse complement strand
AGAAGTCAAAGGAACTAGGACTGAAGCCAAGAATCACCTACCCAGCAAAACTGAGCATAATACTTCAGGAGAAAAAATGGTCTTTCAATGAAATAGAAGACTTTCAAATTTTCCTGATGAAAAGACCAGAGCTGGAAAGAAAATTTGACTTTCTAACACAAGAATGAAGAGAACCATAAAAAGGTGAACAGCAAAGAGAAATCATAAGGGACTTACTAAAGTTGAACTGTTTACATTCCTATATGGAAAGACAATATTTATAACTCTTGAAACATTTCAGTATCTGAGCACTGAGTGGGAGTACACACACACACACATGCACACACGCACACATACATAGAGACAGAGTGCACAGAGTGAATTGAAGAGGATGGGATCATATAATAAAAAAAAATGAAATCAAGCAGTGAGAGAGAAATATTGGGAGGAGAAAGGGAGAAGTTATATGGGGCAAATTATCTCTCATAAAAGAGGCAAGCAAAAGACTTATTAGTGGTGGGATAAAGAGGGGAGGCAAGAGAAAAACATGAGATCTACTCTCATCACATTCCACTAAAGGAAAGAATATAATGCACACTCATTCTGATAGGAAAACCTATCTCATAATACAGGAGAGTGGGAGACAGGGGCACAAGCAGGAAGGGGGGGAGGATAGAGGGGAGGGCATGGGGAGGAGAATGCAATCCGAGGTCGACACTCATGGGGAGGGAAAGGACCATAAGAAAATAGAAGTAATGGGGGACAGGACAGGATGGAGGGAAATATAGTTACTCCTATACAGCACAACTAGTATGGAAATCATTTGCAAAACTAAACAGATATGGCCTATATTGAACTGCCTGTCTTCCAAGGGGAAGGGGTGGAGAGGGAGGGAGCTAAAGAAGTTGGAACTCAAAGTGTTAGGACCAAATGTAATGTTCTTACCACTGGGTAACAAGAAACACAGGTTAAGGGGTCAAGAAAGCTATCCGGCCCTACAGGACAAAAGAGAAGACGGAGACAAGGGCAGGGAGGGAGGATAGAGGAGAGAGCAGATAGGTCACAGGGGCAATTAGAAAGCTTGGGTCTGGGGGGGGAGGGGGAAAAAAGGGGAGAAAATTTGTAACCCAAAATTGTGTGAAAATAAATGTTAAAAGTTTAATAAAAAAAAAAGAAATTTATATCTATCCATCATATATATGCTGATATACTTGTAACTTGTAATACTAAATATATTAGATGCCTATACCATATGTCTTACAATACTTTAAAATCTAAGAAAGGACTACCTTAATTCCCTTATGTTAGTAACTAAGGCAAGAAACATGAGACATCTATTTACTTACAGAACCTTTTCATTATCTCATTTAACAAGGCCCCTCTGCTAGATGTAGAAGAGCCATCCAGGGTTTCTTCTTTGTCCTTTGAAATTTTCTGAATAATCACTATACTTTAAAACGATCAATCAGGAAGTATATTTTTTCATGTCTAATGGATGAAAGACAATTCTTTATCATCATCAAATGTGTTTGTCTATGGAGACAGATACCAAACTTAATTAGATGGGGCAGAAGGAAGAGAAGGGAAAGAAAGCTATGCATCATTAGTCTGGAGACTTGACAACCTGAAAAAGTCTAAGAGAAGAGAAATGTCTCTGATGAAAATTTCACCCCACATTTAGCTAGTGAATCAGACATGATAACTCTGGTGACAACGTGAACATAGGGCAGGCTTATTATTAAAATTGTCACACCGCATCTTAACGGAGTTCATAAGGAAACAATTTCAAAATTTATTGCTTCAAACCAAGAGAGGAAATGAAAGCTTAGAGCAAGGGTGGGAGTTCTGGGACCACAAGGCCACACGTGGTCCTCTCGGTCCTCAGACTTTGTTCTGTGAAGTTTGGATTTAGGCAAAGGTTTACCTTTGAGGACCTAGAGAGTCACATGTGGCCTTGAGGTTGCAAGTTCCCCACTCCTGCATACAATTAAGAGAACAGAAAATTCAGAATGATCATCTATATCTATTGATGGTCATAAAGATACATGGAGATTACCTTTTTGTTAGTTTTAATTTGCCAGTTAAAGAAATGATTACACCTCCTTTGGCTTTGTACAGAAAGAAGTAACAGTGATATAGTTTCAAATCTCAAATTCCTTTTATTTGTTGTGCAGCCCTATTAAAAGCTACAAGGATCTAAAGCACCTTCCTTTTAAAAATCAACGAAGTTCGCCAGCTTCTCTTGGTCAACATTGTACATTGAGAAACTAGGAGAATTCTTGGAAACAACAAATTTCTGGGGATATAATCCCAGAACTTTGATCAAATGTGATCATTTAAGGTTCTCATCAGAATCTATGGACCCTTTCAATAAAAAGCATACTTGCTAACTTCTTTCCCTAGATAAGTCTTTTTTGGAGAATTTTAGATAATTTTTACCCATCAATTTTATTCCTACATTTTGTGTAAGAAATTTTTTTTTAATTTTCATTTTTTTTACTACATTGGGTGGAATGGTGAGCAGTAAAGATTTTTGAGTCAACGTTAAAATTGTAGCCTTCATTTCTCTTTTTATTTCCAAAGCTATGTAGCAGGATTTCTCCTCATTCTCTTAAAGAAATGACTACTTCTCAGATTTCACTGTTCTTTCATTACTTTTTTCCATCTTTCTTTTTCCCCCAAGGGTCAAAATCAATACAGAGCTGAGCTGTAATGGAGGCTAGTGCTGGTCACCGTTGAGATCAGAAAAACTTGTAACATTACAGCACCACCTGCAGGAGTGCTTATGGATACCACTTGATGCCCTGCCATGTTTCAAATAGGGCCTGGCCTACATTTTTGCAGATGATTGAGGAGCTTAGGCAGGCAGAAAAATCAAAACAGAGCTTAGCTATTGGTCTATGGATGCCAGCTGTGGTCCATCATCATTTATGTTCAGTCTAAGGGTACCTAGAAAATGCCTTTCTTAGCCTGTGAATTCTTAAGGGAAGAATTGCTTTCAAATGAGTTTTATGCAGAAAATGTTTTTCAAACTGACAAAAACAAAATCAAATCTATATTTTAAGGGAAATTTTCATAAAACAGAGGGATATGTATTAAAGGATCCCATCATCCTTTTCCAATTAAAGACATAATAAAATCAAGCTCAAAGAGGTCTATTTCCATAAAATTACTATGCTGGAATGTGAAGGCAGAGAAGCAAAGCATATAGAAACCAAAGTTGTTGTGATTCTGCTTTTTATGAATCCTAAGAAAGATGGATATTACTGATTCTTCATCTGAGAAATTATCCTTGATGCATTATGAAGTGATCAAGAGCTCACTAAAATCCCCAGAGTCTCATTTCTTGCTCTGAAACAAAGGGACAGATACATAACTTGGGTGGGTGATTGGGACTTTGATCAAGGATGTCACAGTAGGATGATGACAGATTTACAAGTTATCGAATGCTGAAGATACTGACCATACTTGTGTTGTATTCTTTTTTATTATGAACCTAACAGTCATCACCAAAACCTTCAAATGTGCCAAACCAAAAATGGTCATATATGAAACTATAAATTTGTTTTATAAATTTGCTTCCAAAAACAATAGCAAAAATAAAAAATGTATGTTAGACTGAACAAGGTAGAAACAAAATGGTCTTCTTTTTATCTCCTTGTAAATTTTAAAACATTTTATTTTGCATATATCTTCATATTTTATTGTTTTTCTTTTCTTCCCTTTTTCCCCTTCCCTTCTTTTTCCTTCTATGCCCTTCTTTTTTTTTTGTATATCCTTATAGCTTTCTATTAATTTACATTCTTTCTCCAAGACATCTCATAGCAAATAATTACTATTAATTTTACTCTACATTATTTCATGCTAGTCTCTTCTAGTTTCTCTGAATTCTCATATCTCTCATATCTTCTTATGGTGTAATAACTTCCATTGCATTCATGTGCCATCTTTCAGGAGCTGCCCCCAAATTATAGGCACACGCTTTGCTTTTAGTTCTTGGATATAACAAAAATATTACTACAAATATCTTTATGGGTCTATCCATCTTTAATCTCTAACACTAGGACTTCTACATCAAAGCTTCACACTCACTTAGCAAAAACACTAGTTAAAAGAAGAAATTCTCAAATAAATGAACTTTGGGAAGCTCCTCTCCTATCCTGACGCCCTCCCTCTACAGTTAATTCAGCAGTTACTGTTCCCTGTCTCCCACCTCTCTAACTCTAAATGAGAGTGCTCATCATATTTATTGCCTGAGTAGTTTGTGGTATTTACCTCAGACATAAAAATTCCTACTCATAAATGTGGTAAAGGGGAATATTTTGTAATTTTTTTCAAGTGTTTTGCAATCATTATCCCTCATCTGAATAATAGAAGGATGAAGGTTTTTGTGAATGTTTCATTATCAGAATGTACATTAATTCTTCTGGGCAATTTTATGCAAAGCTATTAAAACTAAACCAGCTCTTACCTCATAAGAGAGGGAGAAGGAGGAAGATCAGAAAGTGTGCTAGTAATGAAGACCACTCAGGCCTAGAGCACAGCAAATTAACTCAGACCATTAAGCTTAATGGACTTTGAGAAGCCAGAGAGGTCAACGATTAGTTCAAAATAATGACCTTCAACCCCACCCCTAGGAAATGGGTAACCATGCACAGAGGCCCTTCTTCACCTCCATCACTAGGTTGGACTGAGGAAGGTGGCAGGGCTGATTTCTCTCTGAACCATTTTATTTCTTTTTACCTGATATTAGGATTAGCATCACCCATCAAAAGTTAAGCAGATGGAGCCTTCTCTGAATCTACACAGAATGTGTCTCAAAAAAGCCTGGTCCTGTGGGGGTTTACAATTGTTTACAGCCTACAAGGGGTACACTGCTTGTGAAAGCATAAAATCTGTGGGGGTAGGGGTGGGAAATTGTCATAAAAATAATTAAATACCATTGGGGGAAGGGGAGGGTCATAAAAATAATTGAAAGCCTCATGGTTTTCACAGCCATGAAGTAAATCTTCAAAGTCCTGGAAAAAGCCATGCTCTTGCTCTGTCCTGGTGTACTAAGATATGGCAAAGGGCACATGTGGCAGTGCTGAAGGTGCTTGAAATACCCCCAGGCAGATCAAGGTAGGAATTTCAGCCTTAATTCTTAGTTTAGAGTAGGGGTCCCTAAACTTTTTTTTCTGTTTTGGTCCTTTTTGGTATTCTAGTTAAGCCTATGGAGCTAGTCTCAGAATAATGTTTTTAAATGCATAAATTAAAATATGATTACTAACGAAAACAATTACATCAAAATATGGTCATACATACAAACAGACATGCTCTCATGTGTACCCATATGTATGAGCAGGTATGATTATAATAATTTTAACACAAGTATGCATGTATTCTGTACGTATACACATGTATGTATTTTGCAAGTTAAGACTACCTGGACTTTATGGGGTAAGTGCACATGCACATACATGTGTGTATGTGTTTATATGTGGAATTTAAGGAATTAAATCTCTAACACTTAAATATGGGGAAAGTTATACACACACATGTTGTCTATATACACACAGATGGTTGTCTAAATCAGTTTTATATCATGCTAAGGTAGATCTCAGTTGGAAGGCAATGAGCCAGATTTTTTTCCGTATTGCTCTTCTAAAAGCTGCAGTTAAAATGGTCTTCTCAATGCACACTCATATTTTCATCTCCCTAAGTGTTTATTTACACTGTTCATAAACATTTTTCTTTATAGCCCTGAAAAGTTCTCTAGAAAGAAATGATCTGTGTGTACAGTATTACAGTATGGAAGGAAGAGCTCTTTAAAAAAATACATTAAAAAAACTTGAAATATAATGAAATATTCATTTAAAATAAAGTTTCTTTAGAATGCTCTATTTTTGTTTAAGATCAAATTGTCCTTTGTCAAGTCACTCAGACTGAGAGATGTTAGGTTCATAGCTACTTTGAAGTATGTTTTAAGTTGTAACATAAACCCTTGAATATTCTTGGACAGAAAAACTTCCCACAGAAATCTTGAAGTTTCAGTTAAACAGTTGTTAATATCATTAAGAGATTGAAGAGGTCTACAAAAGTGTTCCCCCTCTAAAAACAAAAGCAAAAACTCCTGTCATCATAAGTATGGATAAGATCTCTGCCTGTTAATTGACTTCCACCAATTTAGATCATTAAATAGTGGAATCATAGGAGCATAGATTAAGAATCAGAAGAACAGCTAATATTCATTTTACAGATGAGGGAAAAAATGAGGTGGAATGACTTGACCAAAGTCATACAATCAGTAAGTGGAAATGCTCAGATCTGAAGACAGAATCTTCGACTCTAAATTCAACACTCTAATTTATAGTCTCAGAGGGCTACCTAAAAATGGTTGATCATATGGGTCAGAGGTAAATTTAATATTATTTTTTGCTATAAGAGTGACTTTATAGTTTTCTGTTAAAATGAAAGCAGACAAGAAATTCTTCATAGGATAAACATACTTTCCTGCTGGCAAAATGGAAGCATGCTAGATCCACTTGAATAGAAGTATTTCTCCATTTGGATTACTGCATGCATGCATGTGTACACACATACACATACACACACAGAGACATGAAGCTATAAAAGAAATTTGGTAAAAGGCCAGGAACAGTTTTTGTTTACTAAGTTGTGAAACTTTGTATTTCATTTTAATAAGATTTTCTACCACTAATGATTCTACAAGTAATAATAATAATTGACATTTATGTGAACTTTAAGACTTGAAAACTACTTTGGGCCTCAGTTTCCTCTTCTATAAAATGATAGAATTAGAGTGGCTGACATCTTTTTCAGGGACTTGGAGGTAGTCAGGATGGTGTGGTGAAGAGTACTATTGCTGAAATCAAAGGACCTACATTCAAATTTCACTTTTGATGGTTACTTTACTATAAAGGATAAGCTTGAGTAAACCAATTTCCTTAAATGTAAGATGAGGGGGTCTGATGTATCTAGTGCTCGGTGTCTTCTTCCCCCAAACAAACCAGTCCATTTCAAATTGAGGTTTAAGTTGAAATAGCCTCAGTTAAAAGCATTTCATTTAGATTCAGGAAAAGAACACATAGACATTTAAGAATAATGGGTAGATAAAAGAAGTTAAGGGTTAACTCTTTAGGTGATTCTTTAAGAAACATGGAAAATATGTTAGTAGTTATACTATATAATGGACACTCTGGTCTCTGGTCTAACATAGCCCGGAAGCATTATACTCTATCATCATTGAAAGGTAGGAAATTAGCACATTCTTCATGGAGAGAAGAACTTGTAAATTAGAAGATTATCTGTTTGCAACAGAAGTGACAAGATAGATTCAGAGACTCAACTCACCCAATGTAAATTTGAAGGAAGTAATTTGATGTTATGACTTTACAGAGGCAATAACTAAATCTATATTCTTCTTGTCACAATTCAGAACATTAAAACTGGTAGAGGAAAGGATTTGCTAACAGATATGTTTATAATGCTGATGACAGAATAGTTTTCAGAAACAATAGCCTAATGTATGGACAAACTGTAATTAGCTACAGTCCAGCAGAAAGTAAGAACACTTTTTTTAACTTTGAGGTTTAGTCATTTCAGTCATGCCTGATTCTTTGTGACCTCATTTGGGGTTTTCTTGGCAAAGATTGATGGTTTGTTATATGAGGCTCATTTTACAGATGAAGAAACTGAGGCAAACAGGATTAAGTGACTTGCCCAGGGTCACATTGTGTCTGAGTCCAGATTTGAAATCAGGGTAGCTGATTCCAAGTTTAGCGCTTTATCCACTGTGCCACCTAGCTGTCTTTATTGTAGCATATATATGTGCGTGCATGTTTATACACATATACATATATACACATAGAAATATGTGTGTGCATGATACAAATAAAGATATGTTTATAATAGTGGTTTCACATGATATGAAACGTTTCAGTTTCTCACTTCTCTGTTTCATGTCCCAACTCAGGTAATCTTGCAATGTTCCAATCTAACAATATTCCAGGTATTTTCATTAACCCTTTCATGAGCACAAGTTTCATAAAACTGAAAGAATAAAAAGGCTTATTTATATATCAATGAAAACAAATACAGCCTAAATTACAGCCTGTCAAAATAACAGCAGCCAACACCGGAGATTTTTTCTCCCTCTGTAAAGCCTCAGCCACATATATATGAGCGGATAGATCCAATTCTCTGGTAAGACTCCCCAATAAATGTTTGCTCCTGAGTTTATCATGGTAATCCTCATCAATGTTCTCCATGGATTTTTTTAGGCCACTTGCTCAGTTTATTATTATTGTTTTACTTGAAGAACTATCTTCAACATTACTGAGGAGAAGAGAGAGATATATGGTTCTTTATTCTAAACCAATTTTTCTCAAAGCTACAGTTAGGTCAGTATAAAGCTATTGAACATCTATATTATGGACCCAACCAGTATCACTGCAATCGCTAATTTTTCAATGGATGGCCTAACTACCTTATTCAAACTCCCACTACTTTCCTCCTTTAGTTGACCAACTAAGGTTGTATGGAAATGGTTAAAGGAAGCAATTAGCAAGGAATATGTACATCTTAGGATCATCCATTAGAGCTGGAAAGGATGTCAGCAATTATGTAGACCAATATTTTAACTACACGAATAAGGAGAAGTCATTCCCTTTTTCTAGGAAAGTTAAATGATTTACCAAACATCATGCAGATAGTGCTGTCAGACATAGAACTTGAATCCAGATCTTCTCACTTCAGGGTCAGTGTTCTTTCCACTGTACTAAACAACCTCCTGTTTCAGATACTCTAATAGAATGTGTGGCAGTGAATAGAGGGCTGGACCTGGAGTCAGGAAGACCTGAATTCAAATTTGACCTCAAACACTAGCTATGTGACTCTGGGCAAGTCACTTAACCCTGTTGCCTCAGTTTCCTCTTCTATTAGTTTCCTCTTCTATTAAATGAGCCGGAAAAGGAAATGACAAACCACTCTAGTATCTTTGCCAAGAAAGCCCAAATGGTTTCATGAAGAGTCAGAGTCAGCCAAGACTAAAAAGAAGCTACTTAAACAATAAGAAATAGGACTTAAGTTCCTCAAGCACAGTCATTTTTTTACTTTTGTCTCTATATCCTAGAGGAGTTTCCAGCACAAACTAATTATGATAGCCAGAATTTGTATAGCACTTTAAAGTTTACAAAACTGATTTCACATGTTTAATCAGTTCCATACTACTTGCCTTCTCAATGGTTGGGGGAGAAACTGGAAGAAGGGAGAGAATTTGGAAGTCAAAAGTTTTTTTTTTTTTTTAAGAATGGTGAAGATAAATGAGTAATAAATTTTAGAAAATTACAATTAGCAAAGCCCTTTATCAATATCTCATTTATCTTCACAACAACCCTGAAAAGCATATATTATTATTCCCCTAAATTTTGTACTTAAGGAAAGTAGGTAGACAAAGAATACAATTGACTTGTACAAGGTTACACAGTTAGTAAGTGTTTGAGGCTGAATTTGAATTAAGAAGGTATTTGATAACGTGTTTGTTGATTGGTTGTTTCTCATGATAAGAGAATGCATTTATAAAAGTACTTTACTCACAATAACTGTGCTATGTCACTTGGTAGAAAGAACAAGTACACCCTAGTGCATTCATCTGCTTATTTGGCTAATTAGTTTATTATTTCCATCACTTGATTAGAACATTTTCCCTGAAAGTTTAGGCAAGTTAGAATATTTCTTTATGCTTTCTAGATCCTCAGAAGAAAGAAATACATTTAATTCTGTGCAGTCCGACACTTGAGTTAAGTCTTGATTAGATGCAGAATCCTAGGAGGAGAAATCTTGGTTGTTTGAGATATTGTACCCTTCAAATGACTCTAAGTGGCTGGTTACCACAGATAGATGCAACAGAGCAGAATATAATAGTCATTTTGTTGACTACTTAAAATAGCTTTGTAATTTGTAGGTCCTTGTTTAGAAATTATGTCAGAATTAATGCACATATGTGAATATCTGCTATTAATTAATCACTGAAATATGTATGTGTATATGCATATATGTACACATATGTCATATCATTTTATAGCATATAATCAAGTTTTTAAAACTACATATGCTGAGTTTGTTGAGTGATGGTGCAACAGAAAGAGCACACTGGACTTCAAAAATCAGGAAGACCCAAGTTCCATCCAGCTTTAGATACTACTTTGGTGACCCTAAGTCAAGTCACTTAACCTATTTACCTCAATGTTTCGTTTTGTTTTTTAACTGATAATAACAGCACCTGCCCAAAAGGGTTGTTGTGAGGATGACATTAGATAATATTTGTAAAAAGCACTCAACACAGCTCCTGGAACATTGTAGACATTATATCAATACCTCTTCTCTTTCCCCTCACTTCATTCTTGATGACAAGTGGAAGCCCTGGGTTATTTTATCATTTTTATTTTACTGATGCAAGTGCCCCTACTAAAATCCCCTTCCAGTGTATCATCATGATATTGACAGTGGTTCTGGCTCTTGAAGCATAAACTCTTGACAAATATTATCAAGTTAGACAGTATTCAAGTTCAGGCCCAGGGATAATTCCATCATTTGAATTAAAAAAAAAATGTGTAAAGTATCTTCTATATCAGAGGTCCCCAACACTTACTTAGCCTACTGACCCCTTTGCAAAAAAAAAATTCCTCAGTGCCCCCTAGAAATTTACTTTAATGTTTTTCTTAATTTGCGTCACTTCAAAAGAACGTAATTTTAAAAAAAAATAATGCATCTTAAATTAAATCATTTATTATAAATTTGAGGGGTATTTTGCACTGAAATTTAATGAGGCAAAATTGCATCATGTAACCCTCTATATCATATTGTAAACAAGTCATTACACCTACATATTCCTGATGATGCTTGCCAACAATGCACAACAGGCTTACGGGCCAATGCTTGCTTATTAAGACCTGTTGGTGGACTTGATCATTGATTGGTTACAACTTGCATTTTGTGTGTTTATTTGGAAAATAATGTAATCACTATGATTTTAATTGTTACACAACAGATGAAACATGCATGAACAGTTTTCCAAATTTGTCTTCTCTTCTTTCCTTATGCTTCCAGTGCTCCCTTATTTTTATTCATTGCCCCCCAATCGTACCCAAGGTTACTACCACACCTCAGTCATTCCAGCACCCCCAGAGATCACCCACTTTGGGAATCTCTGTATGTAAGGACTTTGGATTGTGTCTCTCATTCAAGGACCATTCTAACTAAATGGGAAGAGCCTCGTCACTCGATGGTTGTCAACTAGATATTTTGGCCTCAGCAACTCAAGAAATTCTCCACAAAGATCAGGATCGGCTTCAAATAGGAGTGGGGAGGAAGTACCATATGGACAAACCACAGTTCTTTTGAAGTATAGAAACATATCATCTGGAAATGTGCATCATGGGCCAAGGTCAGACATGCACAAGACATACAGAGAACCTCATAAGTCATGGTGCCTGTCTTCAAGAATTTGTGATCTAAGGAAGAGATAGAATATGGAACAAACATTATAAAATTATAACAGTTACAAGTAACAGATTAGTGATAGCCTCAAAGCAAATCAATTTAATTGTGGAACAATACAATTACATTCTCCTTTGTCCAGGAAATGGTAGAGCTGGTAATGATAAAGATGATGATGATGATGATGATGATGATGATGATGATGATGATGATGATGATAGCAACTCACATGTATAAAGTATTTTAAGGTCAATAAAATATTTTACTCAAAAACAATTCTGGAAGCTAAATAGTATATAAGTATTATATGAGGATTGAGAGCACTGAGGATTAGAGAGGTTAAATGGGTTGCATTTGGTTCTATAGACCTTTTACTATATAGAAATGTATAAAGAATGTGATCAATTACTCCAGTTTGCCACACTTATTACACTGCAAAATAGAGATATAGATGGTCCAGGCAACAAAGAAAAGAGCTTTTCATTAGAAATTAGGTGCTCTGTCCCAAAGGGCGCAGCATCTCATCTACAATAAAATCTTGTTAATATGCTTTTATTTACTAGTTTATGCTAATATTTCATGTGTTTTGAGTGTGATTTTTCTGATTTCATCCCTTAGTGATATCAATAAATAAAACTTGTTTGAATTTTTAATATAACATGCAAATTGCATTTTATAGCCAGAATCAAAGTTCACCCAACCCTTTCATATACAAGAATTACTAGTGAAATAAATCAGTTTAGGACCTTTAAAATTGAAAGATAAATATTAACTTCATTATGGAAGTGTAAACAGAACCCTAATCACTTGTCAATTTTTCCAGTATTTCTTCCTACTCCTAAAGTGCCACCTTTCACATATATTTATGGGATCTAAATTTGGCAGCAAACTCCCTGTGGGGAAATGTCCTTTACCAATGCATATTTGAAACTAGGGTGCAATTTATTGTCTTAATGTTGTCTGGGTCATTGAGAAGTTAAGTGACTTGTCCAGAGTTACACAGCTAACATGTATTACAGAGAAGAAGCAAAGACATATTCTCTAGAATCCCAGAATTGCTCTCTCTACATATCCATTAGTTAGATGCATAAATTTCCCCAAATTTAAGGAATAGAATATAGAATCTAGATATTTTATGCTAAAATATATCCAGTAACCTTGTTTATCAAGTAAAAAGTAAAAGCATTCCGAATACTCCAGTCTAATGCTGAAGACACTCAATTTAAATTTTTAGTTTGTTATCACTTTCATCATTGACCTGTCCTCTATGTTATTAAAAATAAAATATAGTACCATATTCCAATATATCTAATTGAAAGAAATCACCATGGCAATCAAGTATAGGACCCTTCTGACTCAATCCACTTATCAATCGTCTATTCAAAGGATTATAGTTGATTGTCAATGTGCATAATATAAGTTCTCTGTCAACATTGATTGAAACTCTGGAAAAAAGCAAAACACCACTTCTGAAAGTCTAATTAATCTTTCAAACATAGCAGAATGGCAAGTGTACTATTAGTTTCTATAGCACCATTTCCCACAGTCTCATTGTGTTTAGTTTACTTTCTTAACTTTGAATTACACACATGTGTGTATATATGTGTGTGTGTCTGTGTGTATGTATATGTATATATATACATATACACATACAAATTCCTTTGGTTTTGTTTTCTAGCTTATATAAGAGCTATGAATAAAGATTTTCCAAAAGTGATATGGAAGAAGTAACTTCTAAAAACAGAGAATCAAAAAAAGCTTCCACTACAAAATCAAATAATACTTTTGAGAAGAAAATATTATTGAAAACTATGGCTACATTCCGGATCAAATAAAATATAGAGATAGGAGAGAGCCATCTCATTACATTGCCAAAAGGTAATAAAATAAGGGTTGGGGTGGAATGTTTCAGGACAGTGGATACCATCTTTACCTTGTGACAAGTATTCCATGGACAGAGAAGAGGGAAAGAAAAAGAACAAATAAAGTATAGTAAGAAAATAGATTACGAAATGTGGAGTGGTCAGAAGTGAAGCTGTCAGCTCTGACTGCTTCCTCACATATTCAACTTCAACTAAATGATTTTCAGCTATTTTCCATTTCACATATGCTTTCATATTTGGACTACTGTGGAAAAATGTCAATTACTGCAATGATCAAGATTTTGGCTACAAAAATAAATGGAAAACATAATTTGAAAATAGCTAACTGTTCTTTTTCTTCATATACTCCTCTCTCACCTTCAAGAAAGGAATAATGAAATGGTTTCTGGCTTCCATCAGAATAACTAATTAATTCAATTAATTCCATCCATCCATTTATCCATCCATACTTGTCTGCATCCATTTTATAAACCATTTATTAAGCACCTACTATATACAAGTCATCATAATAAGGACCAAGAGGAATACAAAGATAAATTCAATATGGTCATTGACCTGAAGGAGTCTGAAGTCATAGGATCATAGATTTAGAGCTAGAAGGAAGCTTAGAAGCTATCTACTCCACCTCCATCCTTTTTTTTTTTTAACACACTTTATTTATTACAATAATAGCATTTATATAGTGATATAATGTTTGCAAAAACCCTTTACATACATTATCTCATTTGATCCTCAAAACAACCCTGTGAATGAAATGCTATTATTAGCCCCATTTTACCAATGAGGAAACACAGAATAAGAAAGGTTAAGGGACTTGCCCAGGGTCACATATCTAACGTATGAGGCAGAATTTGAACAAAGGTCTTCCTGACTCCAAGTCCAACCATCTATCTACCATGACACCTAGCTACTTATGTACATATTACCTCCTCCTAATAGAACATAAGCTCCTTGAAGGCAGAAATTGTTTCATTTTTGTTTTTTGTTTTATCTTCAGAGACTATTGCCTGGCACATCATGGGTGCTTAATAAATGCTTGATAACACAATAGAGAGAAAGATTACAGTGAGGGGGAAAAACAGACAGACAGACAGACAGACAGATAGATAGATAGATAGATAGATAGATAGATAGATAGATAGATAGATAGATAGATAGATAGATTTGTAGGAGTGGGGCATAACTATGATTTTATTGTGGTGAAGAACTCTCTAGAAAGAGAATGGATAGAGTACTGACCTTTGAATTAGAAAAAAATCTTAGTTTAAGCCCTGCTTCTAACATATGCTAGTTGTGTGACCCTGAGCATATCATTCAATGTGTCCCATTCAGTGTCCCAATCAATTCTCTAAAACCAGAAGTTGCAAAACTTTTAGTTGCCATCAGAAAGCTGCTTGAGATTTTTGTTGCTTTTTTTAAAATTTAAATGTTTACTTATTAATTTTTAATTTTCAACATTCATTTCCACAAAATTTTGAGTTCCAAATTTTCTCCCCATCTCTCTCCTTCTCCACTCCATAATGTCTTGCATTCTGATTACCCCTTTCCACAAAATGCTGTTCCTTCTATCACACCCCTCGCTTCCTTTATCTCCATCTTCTCTCTTTTCTTGTAGGGCAAGATAGATTTCTATACCCCATTACCTGTATTTCTTATTTCCCAGTTATATGCAAAACCATTTCTCAACATTTTTTCCTTATACTTTGAACTCCAACTTCTCTTCCTTCCACCCTCCCCACCCATCTCCACTGAGAAGGCAAGCAATTCAATACAGGCTATATACGTGTACTTTTGCAAAAGACTTCCATAATAGTCATGTTGTGTAAGACTAACTATATTTCCCTCCATCCTATCCTGCCCTTCCATTTGCTCTCCCTTCTATCATCCCCCTCACCCCACTTGTCTGTTTCTCCCTTACTTTCCTATAGTATAATATAGATTTTCATACCAAATTGAGTGGGCATGTTATTCCTTCCTTAAGCCAAATGTGAAGAAAGTAAGCTTCACTTTTTCCCTCTCACCACCTCCCTTTTCCCCTCCATTGAATAAGCTTATTCTTGCCTCTTTTGTGAGAGATAATTTGCCCTATTTCATTTCTCCCATTCTCCTTCCAATATGTTCCTCTCTCACCACTTTTTTTGGATATCATCCTTTCTTAATCAACTCACCCTGTGCTCTGTGTGTGTGTGTGTGTGTGTGTGTGTGTGTGTGTGTGCAATTCCTCCAACTACCCAAATACTAAGAAAAGTCTCAAGAGTTGCAAATATTGTGTTTCATGTAGGAATGTAAACAGTTCACCTTTAGAAAGTCCATTATGATTTCTCTTTCCTGTTTACCTTTTCATGCTTCTCTTGATTCTTGTGTTTGAAAGTCAAATTTTCTTTTCAGGTCTGGTCTTTTCATCAAGAATGCTTGAAAGCCCTCTATATCATTGAATGAACATTTTTTTCCCCTGAAGTATTATACTCAGTTTTGCTGGGTAGGTGATTCTTAGTTTTAATTCTAGTTCCTTTGACTTCTGGAATATGACATTCCAAGCCCCTCAATCCCTTAATGTAGAAGCTGCCAGATCCTGCGTTATCTTGATTGTATTTCCAGAATACTTGAATTGTTTCTTTCCAGTTGCTTGCAATATTTTTCCCTTCACCTGGGAACTCTGGAATTTGGCTACAATATTCCTAGGGGCTTCTCTTTTTGGATCTCTTTCAGGAGGTGATTGGTGGATTCTTTTAATATTTTTTTACCCTCTGGTTCTAGAATCTCAGGGCAGTTTTCCTTGATAATTTCATGGAAGATAATGTCTAGGCTCTTCTTTTGATCATGGCTTTTAAGTAGTCCCATAATTTTTAAATTGTCTCTCCTGGCTCTATTTTCCAGGTCAGTGGTTTTTTAGAAAGGTGTATTTCACGTTGTCTTCTATTTTTTCATTCTTTTGGCTTTGGTTTGTAATTTTTTGGTTTCTCATAAAGTCATTAGCTTCCATCTGTTCCATTCTAATTTTTAAAGAATTATTTTCTTCAGTGAGTTTTTGAACCTCCTTTTGCATTTGGCTAATTCTGCTCTTTAAAGTATTCTTCTTCTCATTGGCTTTTTGGGCCTCTTTTGTCATTTGAGTTAGTGTATTTTTTAAGGTGTTAACTTCTTCAACATTTTTTTGGGTCTCCTTTAGCAAGCTGTTGATTTGCTTTTCATGGTTTTCTTGCATCACTCTCATTTCTCTTACCAATATTTCCTCCACCTCTCTTATTTGATTTTCAAAATCATTTTTGAGCTCTTCCATGACCTAAGACCTTTGCATAATTATTTGGGAGGTTTTGCCTGCAGAAGCCTTGACTTGTAGGTCTTCCTCTGAAGACCTAAATTGTTCCTCCTCATCTGAAAAAATGGAAGAAAATACCTGATCACCAAGAAAGTAACCTTCTATTGTTTTATTCTTTTTCCCTTTGGGGGGCATTTTCCCAGATAGTTACTTGAATTTTGAGTTCTTTGTCAGGGCTGAACTAAGGGCTGAGATTTATATCAGTGGCTCAATTCCCCCAGGGACTCTAGGCAAAGGGCTCCAAAAATGGAAGCTGCTGCTGCTGGGGGTCCAGACTGATCTCCCCTTTCTTGGGTGAAGGATCCCTCCCACAAGCTGTTTGTGGGTCGAGCAATCTGGGAACTAAGTGCTGCTGCTGACTCCCTGAAGTCAGTTGAGGGCCCTGTCCCTGCCACGTCAGGCTGCACTCTGTGCTTCCTGGGCTGCACTGCATGCACTCCCACCTCTCTCCTTTTACAGATGAAGAAACTGAAGGCAAAAAAGGTATGTGAATTGTCCAAGGTCACATAGGTAATACATGACAGAAGTGGGGTAAATAAACAAGTCTTTTGATTCCAAATATGTTTTTTTTTCCCCAATATATCTCACTGTTTCTCATCCTAGTAGAGAGAGATGGCATGTGAATATATGAAAATAATGTCAGTTCAGATGAATATTTCCTGAGTTCCATAGGAGTGATACAAAATGTTGCAGTGCTATACATTTGGTGGGGCAGGGGAGGAGCAAACTTTGGACCAGGAGAATTAAGGTGAGCCATCTCATTTGGTGGTCATCATCACATGCTTCCTAAGTAGAGGCTGCTTTGAAAAATTATGCTTGAACCAAATGCAAAACCATTGGTAATATTTGACAACAGTGAACCATGTAATATACTCTTGTGACTCACTTGATTCCAAAAGGTTACTCTGCAAGAACAAAGAAAGGAAATAGGGGAAAATGTTTGATCCTTCCACCAGAATACTTGGAAAATTCTCTGGGAGACTTTATCACAGGCTTGTAGGAGTGTAAGACCATGAATATACAGCTGGAAGCCACTATATAAGTTGTCAGATCCTAGCTCTCATAATTTCACAGATAAGAAAATTAGGCCCAGACAAGTGAAGTGATTTGCCTAACATAACACAATGAGTCACTGTCTACTGCAGGTTGAAATCCCCACCACCTGAAGGATAATTCTCACTTCTGAAACTTGCCAACACTTTTGTTACTCTCATGCAATTATCTGAATCTAATTTGCACTATGGTTCTGTGTGTCCTATCTGCCTAGGTGATGTTGTGAATAGAACACCAGTGCTTCAGTCAAGAAAACATGAGTTCAAATCTGCATTCAGACAAGTCCTAGCTGTATAACCTTGTGTAACAGCAAGGACCTGGCATACAAGGAGGGTCTGCTGTATAGGTTCTTAGATCTGCTTTTCTAGCAACTTTTGAAGGGTCAACAATCACTTTAATCAAACACATATACCAACAGAGAAAATACAAGCAAAGAAATAAAGACCAACAGAAGAGCTTCTGACTGTCTGACCATAAGCAATGCATACATCACAGATCAATGTCTGACCATTACATGCATATACAGTTACCAGAGAAAGAATCATCAACACCTGGGTTTTCAAAGTCAGGGGGGGCTCCTTAACAACTACTCAGAGTCTTGTCTAGCCAAACAAACACTTCCAATGAGTAGACCCCAAAGCAAAACCTTACCTCAGAGTATTTATACACGTTTCAGAGATAGAGGGCATGACCCTCTGATCCAGTGCCTCAATAGAAATTAACAAAAGGTTAGTGAGACCTATTAATGGGTGGGGAAGATCTTTAACTCTTGCATTAACTTTTCACTCTGGACAAGTCACTTAACCTAGGTTTGATTCAGTTTTCTCATCTGTAAAATAGGGATAATAATAGCACCTCCTTCCAAGGATTGTTGTCACAGTCAAATAAGATTTGTAAAGTACTTAGCACAGTACCTGGCACATAGTAAATAATATATAAATTTTAGTTACTATGAGTGTTGTTGGTGGTGATGTAGGGGTTGTTTAAGTACTTTAGGGCCAAAGGTCTATGGCTTATATTTCTTTACATCTTTACTAACTCAAAGAGTCTTGTCCACTATAGGCATGCAATGAATGCTTGTTGAAGGTCATATTTCTTAGTGAATTGATTTAGGTTTTATTTTCAAAAAAGAGTTTCAGTGGACTGTTCTTGCCAGGGCTCCACTGGTTCCAAAGGAGCCAGTAAAATTACTGAGTGAGAAAAGAAGTCAAGGTCACTCATTCATCAGCACATTACTCTGTTTCACCTTCAAATGAAACCATCCTAATAGGATTATGAAACTGATTAGCCCCAAATTCCTCAGATTCTTGAAAAAGAACTGATATTTCCTTTACAAAAAAAAAAAAATTATAATTGAATCCCTATGTACCAACAGACTAGCCACATTAAAAGTCACCAGCAGAAGTGCCATATGAGGTATGCATCTGTATAAATAGACTGGCGCCTCAGCTATTTTTTATGTAATTCCTATTAAAAATGTAAGACTGCAAGCATTCAAAGTGCTTTTGCTCCTCAGAAAAGCCCTAAGAAAAAGCCAAATTTGGACTCACAGTCTTACAAAGGTCAGTTGGCAAAAGTAACTTACTTCATAATTCATGGATTGAGGGCAGTGTTTCCCAGAGTAATGAGTTGTTTGTGCTTCCTACAATGAGTTGCCCATGAAATGGACTTGGAGAAGCATAGGAAAGTCAATGTTTCCTTTGATCAGGTTTCTTTTTGCCTTTAATCCCACCTTAGTGCTTAAATGCAGTTCATACAGCCATGTCAAATATGAAAGAAACAAGAAAATCAGGAAGGGAATATATTTCTATATGCTGAATAAACTCACAAGGAAATAAAGGCATGTGCAAAGGAAGAAAAACAGTCATGTAGACCTAATTCTGGACTAGGAGACATTGAAAATCCTATCAACTCCACATTTCTTAGGGACAGTGCAACATACTAAGAACTCAAAGCCTATAATTTCTGGTGCAACTCAATACATCATCTTGGATAACTCAAACAGAATCATAACATTTTGAGGCTGCTTTAACAGTGACTGAAGCTACTAGGTATAGGAAGTATGTATAAAAGTAAGCACCCCAACATGCACAGGACGGCCTGCTATCACAGGCTCTTAGATCTGCATTTCTAAAAGGAAAGCAACTTTTGAGGGGTCAGCCATGATTTTAATCAAGCACATATATCATTCACTTAGTTTAGGGGAAAAAATCATTACCCTGAACTTCAGAGAAAATGCAAAGAAATAATAATCAACAGACAGGGCTTCCAGCTGCCTGAGCATAGGCAATACATACATTATAGATCAACAGACACATTCATCTCTCTGACCATTACATACATACATAGTTACCAGAGAAACCAACATATGGGTTTTCAAAGCCAGGGGGCTCCGTTGGCCAAACAAACATTTCCAATGAGTAAGCCCCAAAGTAAAGCCTCAGCTCAGAATATTTATGCACTTTTCAGAGCCAGAGGGCATAGCAACCCTTGAGAACCAGTGCCTCATTAACAAAGGGTGTGGGCCTCCCTACAAATCTCCCTTAATCAAACTCCCCTTAATGGTTAGGTCCATTAATGGGTGGGGAAGATCTTTAATCTCATTAGCATTACAGTATGTTGGGTTATTCCTACAACTACCATCATAAGCCTTTGATAAGGACTTAGGAAGAGCTAAGAAGGCACAAAACTATGATCTATATAAATAAGTTGTTGCCCGTGCCACTTTCCACCAGGATCTTCAAAATATTCTGCAAAACATGTGTATTCATCCTTCATTGCCAAAGAAGATCATGCCATCGGAGAAGTAATGACATGACTTGCACTTGACTTTGTTTTGGGTGTTGGAGGGCTGTGCAGGTCAACATCCTCACTTCTGCAGAGTCATCTGAATCCAATGACCAGATATTCATCAGGATAACTGGAGATGATCCAAGATGAGGCAGTTGGGGTTAAGTGACTTTCCCAAAGTCACACAACTAGTGAGCATCAAGTGTCTGAAGTGAGATTTGAACTCAGGTTCTCCTGACTCCTGCACTGGTGCTCTATCCACTGCACCACCTAGCTGCCCTCTATAAAACATAAGCTTGGTAAAACTGTCCAGTTTCAGAATGTAAAGGAATGATGTAGTCCAAGCATTTCATTTGCATTTAGGTAGTACAGCAAATAGAGTGTTGGACCTGAATTAAACAAGGGTCCTGTTCAAATTAAGCTTCAAATACTTCCTAGCTATGTGACCCTGGGCAAGTGCTTTAATGTCTGTCTGACTGTTTCCTCATCTTTAAAAAGAGGATAATGATAGTACTTACTTCCCAAGGTTGTTGTGAGGATAGATAAAACGGGATGATACTTGAGAGTTCTTTGCAAAACTTAAAGTACTACGTAAATGCTATTATTACTATTGTTATTATTATTAATGAGAAAAATGGGGCCCAAAAAGATTAAGCAACTTACCTCTGGTCACAGAGACTTGTCCAAAGCTTTGCTCTTCTGATTTATAACCCAGAGCACTTTCCAAAACATTGTGCTACCTCCATCAAGAGTCAATCAACATGCATTTATAAGTATTTACTACGTGCCAAGCATAATGCTGGAGATACAAAGAAAGGATAATGTCCTTGTTCCCAAAGAACTCACATACAAACAACTATGCACATAAACTACATATAGAGAGAAGATGGAAAGTAAACATAAAATGAAAACACTAGCAGGGGAATAGAACCTGGAAAGACCTCCTGTAGATGCAGAATTTGAAATGAATCTTGAAGAAAGTCAGGGGAGGCAGGAATTGGAGATGAGGAGAAGAATCCTTCCAGATGTAGGAGATGGCCAGTTAAAAGCAACAGAGTAGGGAGAGGAAGCGAGTAAGGCCAATGCCACTGATCAAAAAGTGTATGGAAAAGAGTGAAGATAAGAATATTGAACGGTAGGAGGGAGTTAATTTGTGGGAAAAAGGCAAAACATGATTTTATATTTCATTCTGGATTAGTAAGTATAATTTAATATGTTCTTATACATAAGTATAGCATTTATAATTTATTTACCAGTTTTATTTTTAATTTATGGAGTAAGTATCATTTCCATAACACAGTACAATAAAAAAGATTATTGTACATGAAATTGTAAATCCACTATGAACAAATTGCTATTCCTTTCAAATATACAAGATTAGTGTTTTTTTCTTTTTTCTTCCCTTCCCCCTCCCCTCTATATAAATTTCTAAATATAAAAGTATAAATGTATAAATAAATAGATAGGCTTAATTCAAAAATATATGAAGTTACGTATGAGTATAATTTATACTTTCATATGTATAATTTAATATATTCCGAAGGTAGTAAATATAATATAAGTAGGGGGTATGACATGGCCCAACCTATAGTTTAGTAAAACCATTTTGGCATCTAAGTGGGGGATAGACTAGAGGGGGGAGACACTTGAGTCAGAGGACCAAGTAAAAGCAATTGCAATAGGGAAGGGCATGAAGTGATGAGGTTGCACATGGTGTAGCAGGAAGTACCATCTTTGAAGAGGGCATATTTGCTTCTTCTTGGGTGCCATTTGACATTTTTCAAGAAAGTGTATATATTTTAATTTACTGTGGAATGTTTTCTATTTCTTAATTGCTAAATCTGATGGCCCTTTCTCAATACTTATCCTTAAAGAACACTATGAAGCATTTAAGCCTATTGGCCATCCTCTCATCTTGACTTTTCTATCTTTCCTGACACTGTGACACTGATCTTTTCTGGTCCTCCTCATAGCTATTTCACTGGCTTTTTCAACTTCATAGACTTGGATGTAGTTATTCAAAGCCAAAAAGTGGTCCCAGTTTTAAGCAATAAGAAAGACAAAAATGAATAGCCTCGTATAGACACTTTGTGGGACAGTCTAAGAAACCTGAATTTTTAACAAAGAAAGATGAAGCACATAAGGCTGAAGTATTTTTAGAGCTTAGTGAGCAATTATGTTTACTCTCTAAATACTGAATGCTAATGGGGTTTTGAGCTATGCCGACTGACACCAGCACAGCAAGACTGCAATTAGGCTAGAAGCAATGTGAAAACAAAACTAAAATCTCGACCAGAACAAGGTGCTAACAGCAGAAATTCATTTTCTCCCACTGCACTGGGGTCATGGATGGTACTAGGAGAACACGCTTAATCGACTGAGCAAGTCAGAAAAGCAAATGAAAAAAAAGTGAATTTCTTCCTCACTGTGCTGAACACAGTGAGTATAGTATGGGTTTCTGTACTGAGATTGAAGACTTGGTGCTTTCAGAGTTGAGGGTATTTTAAATAAAGATCATGAAATTTAATTCAAATTTATCATTTAATAAAACAGTACCTGAATAATAACAGGGGAGTAGAGAAAATCAGGAATGAATTATTTCCCACCTTGCTTTACATAAAACAGGTGATTTAAAATGAATGCTCTTATTTTCTAAGCATTATCACAGTAGCCAGAGTAAACACGCATTGAGCAACATGGGGCAGAGTTCAAGCTGGGCATGAAGAAACAGGAAGAGCTCAGGAGGCCAAGGATAGCATTTCAGAATCTAGGAGCAGGTGAACACCTCTTTATAAATGGGATAGAAATGCCGGTAAAGTCCAGAACTCTCTGTTCTGGATTATATACAGCCCTCTTGGATTGTGGGGACAAAAAATAGAAGGTGTGCTCTAATGTCTCTCTGTCTCCTGGTCTTTCAGTCTGTGTGTGTGTGTGTGTGTGTGTGTGTGTGTGTGTGTGTGTGCGCGCGTGTCTGTCTGTCTGTCTCTGTCTTCTGCTCTGTGTGTATCTGTCTCTCTTTATCTTTCTCTGTCTCTGTCTCTCTCTCCTCTCCCTTTTCATCTCTGTCAGTCTCTGTGTCTGTCTGTCTTTCTGTCTCTATGTCTCTTCTGTCTGTCTCTATGTTTGTCTCTCCCCTCTCTTCCCATCTCTGTCTCTTTCTATCTGACTTTGTGCCTCTATATCTTTCCTATTTGTGTCTTTCTGTCTATCTCTGTCTGAGTCTTCTCTTTCTGCCTCTCTCTGTCTCTCTGCCTCTGTCTCTCTCTGTCTTTGTTTCTTTCTCTTTATCCCTGTCTCTCCCCTCCCTTTTCATCTCTGCCTCTGTCTGTCTCTGTGTCTATCTGACTGCCTTTATCTCTATGCCTCTTCTTTGTGTCTCTTCCTTTGTCTCTCTCTCTGTGTCTGTGTCTCTCTCTATGTACCTCTCTTTCTCTCCCTGTCTCTGTCATTCTCTCTGAATGTCTCTGTCTCTGTCTCCATCTCCCCCCACCTTTCTCTCTAGATTGTGGATCTTAAAGCTAGATGAGATGTCAGAGGCTGTTTTGTCCAAAGCCCTCCTTTTATATTTAAGGAAACTGAAGCCTAGTCAGATGAAGTGACCTGTCAGTGTTACATGTAGTTGTTTGTAGAAAAGATCCTGTTTGGTATATAGGATAGAGTACTGGACCTAGAGTCAGGAAGGCATGGATTCACATCTGGCCTCAGTTTTGATGAACTCTGTGATGCTAGACAATTCATCTAGTCTCACTGTGCCTCAGTTTCTTTATGTGTTAAATAGGAATAATACTTGCACCTACCTCCAAAGGTTATTGTAAGAACAAAATGGTATAATAGTTTTAAAGTGCTTGGTATACCTTAAAGAGATCTATAAATATGTATAAATTCTATTATTAACAAAAGCATCTTCATTAAAGAGACACTCTTTTTTTTTCGAAATAGGAAAGAAAAATACTTTGGCAGAGAACTCTAGGGAAAACATTCCACCTAGGCAAAATACATCTTGACATACATGCACTATTTAGGAGGTAATGCAGAGGTGAGCCAGCGCAGCTTAGCAAAGCAAAGAGGACAAGAGTTCAGGAAGATCTATGTTCAAGGTCCCCATCTGGGACATCGTAGCTACGTGACCATGGGCAAGTAGCTTAACTGCTTAATGACCCTAGCTTGTCTCTAAGATTGTAATCCAGAACAGCTTCCAAAGCATTGCAAGAGGGGGTTCACTCCCTGAGAGTTCTCTACCCTGATTGAATCACAACCCCTTCCCCAAATCAAAAGAAAGTAAACTTCAGTGGTAGAAGAGGACATAGCACATAATTTGTCTGTCTATTTGTTTTGTTGGGTTTTTTTTTTTAAATAAAGAATAAAGTAAGATCTGAAGGCAACTAGAAAAAGGCAAAGGGTGGGGGTGAGGGTGATGGGAGGTATCCTAAGGCGCTGATATGACATGCATTTCTTTAGCAATAGAAACAACTGAGTTAGCAACTAGTTAGCAAGAATGGTTAGTTAAAATAAGAAACTATCAGATGACACCATTTTCCTTTTCCCCTCAGCTTCTCTGCCCCATGAACCTAACACACAACTCAGTTGCCACACTGCACAGTCTCTCTTTAAGTTACATGGTCTCTCTGCCCATGGGTGTCAGTATTCTGGTGTTTCTGCCTCCTCCTCCAACAGAATTTATCATAAATAAAAATTATTTCAGTTTACTTTTGGTGATGTTTACTCCAGTCATATTTTTGAAGGTTTTTTTTTCAGATGGGAAAAATGTTAGTTATGGCTGATATATGATATAACAAGGGGCTTTAGGCAAACAGAGAAACGTATCAGGAGATTAGAACACTGGGGTGTTGGTGTGGCACAGAATCAAAGTGTTACAGTGAATAATATAGAGCAGAGTTCCCTCTGCTTTCTTTTTGTGTGTATGTAAAGTGAAGTTTAACTGACTTTAAACTCAAGTAATTCCACCTTGGTTTTAAGCAATTATAAAACTGCTATAGTTTTGGTGGAAAAGCAAATATATTTTTATCTCTATAACTCTCTATCTGACTATCTGTCTGTCTATTCTATCCTTTATTTCCATATCTATATTTTGTCCAGATCTGTATATAATGGCCATATCTTGACAGGATTGTTTAAAACCAAGATGGAGTTACTTTTGTTCAAAGCTAGTTAAAATATATCTCATATGGTGTCAAATGGGCAAGTCACTTAATTTCCCTGGGTCTCAGTTTTCCCACCTGCACAATTAAGAGATTAGATCAGGTGCCCTCTGAGGTCCTTGAGGTCCTTTTCCTACTGAAAACTAAAATTTTCTGACCCTTCCTATCCCTTGAGATTTGCACACACTGACATTGTTGACCACACTGAAATTTTCCAGTGTCATTTGAGTGTCCTCAATGGTATATAAAGCTACTTATGTAGGAATGGTTTTGTGGTAGGACAAGATCAGGCCTGATGGTATAGAAGTATAATGTGGAAAGCATGTGGTAGAAGATAAGAGAACTGAGAGCAAAGAAGCTAAAAGTTGCAAAGTGGATGGAAATACTTAGTCACATCTTGGTTGTGATTTGAGTTTTATTTCCACATTGTTTCTAGTCTAATCAAGGGAATGAAGGGGAGGGAAAGGAAGTGAGAGGACAATTCACAGGCATTTGACATTTGCATTGACCTTCCCTATTCTCCATAATCCAAATAGAGTGAGTACCATAATTTGGAAAATTATAGATAACATTTATATAGGGCTTCAAGGTTTGCAAATCCCTGTTTACATCTGTTATCTCATTTAATCTCATTCAAAAGGGATAAAGTGGTTGTGGAATCAGATTGAATCAATCACTGGCCATCAGAATTGTCCATCTGAATGTGCTTTCAGTAAGTAGCCCAAGAAAGAGGTGCTGGTGGCATAGACACTAGGTATTTCTAACTCATACAATTTAACACATGAGATGACTTGATCTTTGACTTTAAGACCTAAAGCCAGGAATTTTCATTTTATGTAAGAAGAGATTGGGGACTCCTTTTAGTGAATACTTATAATAAAGAGAATACTTCAAACAACAGTTCATAGGAAGAAAACTATTCTTCCATCTATCATTGCACTTATATGTAAAAAAAAACAAAACAAAACAAAACCAGGGAGGGACAAATTACATATGGTATAGCCCTAAAATTAGGTATTAGGTGTACCATCATGTAAGTCTCTATGATGATAACCTATAATATCAAAATGCAAAGGATGATAATAATAATTACTCTGGTTGAATGCATAAAAAAGAGCAAATCTGACCACAAAATATTCCCCACTTTAAGCAACCCTGCTTTACTATATTCATAGTAAAAACTTCACTGATGGGAAGTACTGCGAACCAATATGCATGTAGGCTCAGGTTTCCCACAGATTTGAAAATAGCCACATGAAGTAAGGAATGATATTTTGTTCTTACTAGTTTCTCAATTTGGTAAGGGCCATTTGCAAATAAGTGCTTCTCCAAAAGGGAGTTATAACATATTTAAAACTACTATACTTATTTGTAATGGGTTTTATTTTCCTTGCATTCTCAGTGGATGGGGGGAATAGAGAGAGAGAAGATTTAGAGCTGAGAATAAAATAAATTTGATTTTTTTTCAAAACAAAACAAATAAAACTATCTTTTACATGATGAGTATTTGAATTTTAACAGATGATCCTAATCTAAGATTCATGGCCATATTCATTTAAATCAATGGGAGTTTAAAAGGACAAGGATGAAAGATCACTAAAGTCCTTTCTAAACCTTAAACAACTATAGTTATAACCATGGTACTAAATGTTCAGATGGCAGTGATGATGATAATGATGATGATGATGATAATGATGATGATGATGATGATAATGATGATGATGATGACTATATAATGATGGGATCACAAAGCCCTGTAGTTCCGGGGCTAAATATTGGAGATCATGGCAATTGTTACTATTGATCATAATTATACCTAATGTCCCTAGAAACTTAGATCCTTGAGGTCCTTTTATTATTCATTTGTAAAATTAGGAGTACTATTTTTATTCTGGCTAAAACTCAGTTCATGAAATATATATATTAATTATGTGCTCTATATAAAGCATGGTTCTAGGAGTTGGAGAATGAAAAGATTAAATAAACTATCTTCGTAGGTATCAAAGAACTTAAAATTTAATGGAAAGATATCTAGATAAAGGCATAAATACACACATGCACATACATACACAAAGTACAGTATGATAAACTACAGTACAGTAGGAAAGGCACTGAATTTGAGTCACAGGATTTCAGTTTAAATCATAGCTTTTCTCTTTACTTGGTATGGTGACCTTGATCAAATCACTTGATCTTTCATCCTGGGCTTTAGTTTCCTTATTTGTAAAATAAAATGTTTGGATTGTGTTATCTTTAGGATCTTTCCTAGCTCTATCCATATAATGCTATTATCCCTAAATACAAGCAGAGGCCCAGGCAAAATGTATGAGAAAATTAAGAATCCATGTTAAGGACAAGCTTCATGGAGAAAATGATACCTGAGGTAGTAAATAAAGGGATATAAGAATTTTAAGGAAGGGAGATGAGTCCATTCCAGGAATAATAACCAAGAAAACAATGGATAAAGTTGTAGTATCTACTTTAGCTAGAGTTCAGATAGTATAAGATATCTAGGAAAAAAGTTTAAAGTGAAATTGTTGAAAGAAGGAGTCAATGAATGAAAAAAATAAAGCCCTTAATTGGCCAAACACTGTGCTAAGTACTGGGTCATCTCCAAATTGGCTGTGTGAATATAGTCAGATCATCAATTTGTCCCAGCTAAGATTAAAACCAAGAAATTAATATCAGAAGAATAAAAACAAAACATAGTATATGTAGTTGAAGCAATTCCAACCTGACCTATTCAAAATTAACTAAGTGACTAGTTCACTCCTCTTTGCGAGCTGCTGGACAAAGCTGAAGAAAATCATAAAACTGGGTTAATTGGGTCCACTATGAATATATGCTATCTAATTTCAGCCAGGACTTCGCTGAAACTGGCAAGCTATTTTTTTCATTCATCCCTACTTACTTCACTATCCTACTCTCTACAGTTTTGAAACGCTGTCCTTCCTTGAACCCTCTGTGTCCTTTCTCCCTCATCGTCTTAGCTTAGGACTTCAGCTTATATTTCACTATTTAAAAATGAAAAAGAAAAAAATGAGCATATCCACCACTATCACTTCTCTCTTTTTCTTCATTTCACATAATTTAAACATCTTCACCCACTATCTCTTTCTGATATATTTAAATGAAGAAATAGCCCTTTTCATCATCAAAATAAATTCTTTCTAAACATCATCAATCTGACTCCCTCCCATTTTCTGTAGCAGATCTCCTCCATAATCATCTCTCTCTCTCTCTCTCTCTCTCTCTCTCTCTCTCTCTCTCTCTCTCTCTCTCTCTCTCTCTCTCTCTCTCTCTCTCTCACTTCTCTCTCTCTCTCTCTCTCTCTCTCTCTCTCTCTCTCTCTCTCTCTCTCTCTCTCTGTGTGTGTGTGTTTGTGTGTGTGCAGGTGTCTGTCTCTCTGTCTGTCTGTCTCTACCTCTCTGTCTCTCACCTTTAACCTCATTGCGATTCTGGCATCTTCCTTGATGCATACAAACACGTCTCCCACAATTTTCAAAAAAACCCTCCCTTAATCCATTCATTGTTGCTAAGTATCCTCCTATTTCTCTCCTCTCTTTCATGTCTAAATTCCTTGAGAAAGTCATCTATAATAGATACCTCACTTTCCTCTTACACTCTTCTTAAATCTTTGTAGTCTATATTCTGACCTCATCATTCAAATGAGATGTTCTCTCTAAATTTAGTAATGATCTTTTAATTGCCAAATCTAATAGCCTTTTCTTAATTCTCTTCCTTTGTGACCTCTACACATCCTTTGTGGCTACTGATTAATTTCTTTTCATATATATTTTCTGCTCTAGGCTATCTTACACTACTCATTCTTCTTTCTTTCCTATATCTCTCTGAACACTCCTCATCAGTTTTTGCTGGCTCACTAATGAATGCTCAGTGTCTCCCACTGCTTTGATCTGGGCTCTCCTATTTTTCTGCTATACTGTCTCTCTTTGCAGTCTTATTAGTTCCAATGGGTTAAATTTTCATCTCTATGCAGATAAATTCCATATCTATACATATAGACCTAGTTCACTCTCATAAGCACTGTTCACACATCACCATCTGCCTTTTGGAATCTAGAACTGAAAGTCTTGTAAGTATCTCAGACAATATCTCAAAAACAGAACAAATTATCTCTCCCTCCGCCCCAATAATTTCCTCTTTCCAATATCCCGATCACTGTACATAGTATCATCATTCTCCTGGTACTTCATACTCACAATCTCAGTATCACCATTGAATACTCACTCTCAATTAGAATTCCTGGGTTCTATCAAGACTTATCTCAAATCTCCATCTTTTGCAATAGACCTCTCCAATCCTCCCAGCTGCTAGATCCATCCCTTCTAATTTATATGTATCTTACATCTTTATAATTATTTGCCAGTCTTTCAAACAAATAGCATTTTTAAATATCTGATCTGTGCCAGTAACCAAGCCTATTATAAGAGGAATAGTTTAAAAATTGTTTTTTTAAATAAAAACATACTGTATGTGTGAGGTTTTGATGATCAATAATTTGGATAGCAGTCAATGAAGACAATTTTGGAGAAGCAAAGGTTAGGTTAATCTCTATAACCATTGCTATAAACTGGGAACTAATGGTCATTGATTACTCAGCATGGAACGAAATTCTACCAGCCTCTGAGGAAAGAAATTTCATGTCCGGTTAACCTATTGTGGCCAAGTATAACAATAATGACTACTAATACTAATGATTCTTTGGAAAGTGATTTTTAAAATAGCTCTAGGTCACCTAATGATGCCCCAGTACTACAGAAGTACAGAAATGTGAATGGGAAACTCAGTAGACCAAAATTGTTCTATGGGAAAGTATTTTCTGCTGGTCTTGATTCAGGCCAAACCGATAACAGTTTATATTCAGTTTTGAAATGAAATGAGACTCATAGATCATTCAGCAGTTAACAAAAGCAGAATTACTTAGCTATAGCAGGAAAAATCATTTATGGAAAGGGTCATGCATTAAGGACATCATGAATTTATTCAACTGAGCAAGGAATTTTCATGCCTCAGAGTTGCCCATCATCTTACAACATATCAGAAATCCCTGGAATATCAAATATCCCTGGAGATCTTCATGGATGTTTAGTAATCATGTAACCAGGAAATCATTCAATAAGCTGACTTGTAGTTTCCCATTAAGGATAATAGTCTTAATGATAGCATCTTCAAAGACCAGGTTGTGAGCTACTGTCCCTTGCTCACGGTAGGTACTCAATAATTGTGTTGTCTGAACAAGAATGAGTTATGGACCGTTTCCCTAGATTCTGTACCTAATTTTTGACAAGGTTATTATTTTGTTGTACCTTGCAGTATCATATGTATGACTCTTGGCAAAGTCTCCAATAATATAGACATGTTTGTTTCTGAAGATATTTAAAACTCAATTTGATGCATGTGTTAAACTTTTGCTATGTGCAAAGCAATATATCGGTTATGAGAATGAACCCAATTCTGTTAACAAAAAGCCCTGTTAGTACAGTAACCCACTGGCGCAGTTCATCATTCATAATAGTAAACAAATGGCTGGTTTCAATTCAAGACATTTTACAAAACAGAGTTATGAATGTTACTGTGTCATATCTCTAGATAAGTGATTTTTTTCTTACATTTCCCAGAATCATTGATTGAGAGCTGAATGGGACCTGAGAGGTTATCTAGTCTAAGCCCCTTTATTTTACAAATAAAGTACTGAAGTATGGATATGTTAAATGACTTGCCTAATGTCACACAGATATCAAAAAGTTAAACAAGAAGGTGTTCATGTGACCTAGAATATATTGATATACTCAGTGAAATTCACTTTTCCTCTGCTTTTATTTCCCTAGGATGTTTTCCAAGAATTCTTCCAATAATTTGATGAGAACAGTAAGATTAGCAATGTTGTTGTTGAGTTGTGTTTTAGTCATGTCCAACTCGTTGTGACCCGGTTGAGGGTTTTATTAGCAAAGACACTGGAGTGATTTTCCATTTCCTTCTCCAGTTCATGTTACAGATGAGGAACTGGGGTATACAGGATTAAGTGATTTGCTCAGGGTCACACAGCTAGTACATACCTAAGGCAATATTAGAATTGAGGATGATGAGTCTTCCTGATTACAGACCCAGAACTCTATCCATTGTACTATCTAGCTGCCCAAGATAGCTATAGGAGAGAATATTCTGAGTGGTCTGTTTGCTTCAGGTGATATTTCTTTGTGCTTTGTTGCATTTCTTCCTGACAGACATTGCAAAAATTCCCAGTTATCAAATTTCATTTTTATTCCTTCCTGGTCACAGAACTATTGATTTGGGTCAGAGATTGTAAAGTCAGTGTGGTTTGTAATCTTCATTACTCTATAATTCAGGATATCTAGAAGCAGCTAAATGATACGGTGGCTAGAGCACTAAACCACAAATCTGACAGTCCTGAGTTCAAATTCAGCCTCAGACCTTAGATGCTTGCCTTATGACCCTGGCCAAGTCATTTAGCCTCTGCTTGTCTCAGTTTAATTATCTTTAAAATGAAGATAATAATAGTACCTTCTTCCCAAAGTTGTGGTGAGGTTAAAATTAGGTAATTACTTATAAAGTGCTTTATAAACCTTGATGCAGCATATAAATGCTAGCCATTTATATCATTATCTCATTCTTCTATTGGGAGTCTCTGTTCATAGAATTTCATCTCCTTTCAGTCAAGAAAATGTTCTTTATTTGAACCCCTAAAGATCAAACAAATCACTATGGGATCTAGTAAATCAGCCTACAGTGATTTCAAAATGATTGATTATTTTTCCTGGATTCCAATTGATAGCCACAAAGAATGATGAGTGTTAGGGGAAATGTAATATTCTGTTAGACATAGAATTCTCTTAATACTATCAATGCTAGATGTTATGAGCCAAATGGTCAGAACGTCCTTTGAGTAAACCATTCCATTCCAAACTGGAGAAAGAACCAAGACATTTGACATAGGAGACAGACAAGACTGATCAGTTTTGTTCCCTCCATCCAACCCAAAGCTTAACAAATCTTTTCTTTATTTTCTTTCAATTTGCATTAATCAAATTGATCTGCTTTTAACTTTTAATCTGTACTTTTTCCCCAGATATGATTTTATGTAAAGTAAGCAGGTTTCTGGAATCCCACTCTCAGTGAAAAAAACTGATGGTGATAAAGATGAAGAAATAGAAACAATTTGCTATATCTTGCTGTTGTATTAACAAGCTTCTCACTTTTAATGCAGGAAGTTGTTTTTTTGTTGTTTTTTTTTCTCATTTGAGCTCCTAGAGATAAAGCAGGAGTACCCGAGAACCTTACATTGACCTCTAGTAACTCAGAGATGATCATGACTCTTCTTTCAGGATTCCAATTTGCCAACAGAGAAAGAGGTGTACAAGGTATCATATATTTGAATTGAAAGAAATGTTAAAAAAAGGAAAAGTCAGGATTTTTCCTATTCAAAGAGACTAATTTTAGAGGTGTAATCCATGTCAATGGGTGATTTATGTCAATATATTTTCTTTTTTGCTACTGGCAAGCCCTTAAGAAAGAATCTTGATGAAACCTAGAGTGTGTGTGATTCCCATAAGTTGATAAAAACATATATCAAAGTGGCAAGTGGGTTGAGTAGCTCCAAGAACTTCACTGTAGCAGTTCATGTACTGTGTTCAAAGGCCAAACTGTGCCTTGTGCTGGGAATACTAGGAGTTGGTTTTATGGAGAGGTCTTCAAAGAGTCTGTACTTCTAAGTTTGCCTTGGAAAGGCATATTAGAAAAAAATAAAGTTAAAAAAAGATGGGGGGAAGTCTTAACGCTATCATTTGCTGGTACCTGATGGCCATATCTTGAGTAGCCCAAACTATGCTGCTCATGTCACTTTCAGCTCAGTCATTAGTCTACTCTATCTACCTTTCCACACTTACCTGGGCTTCCTAAGGATGACTCCTGACTTTTGGCATGCATATTCACTGATGATTATCTGTGTTTGGCTGCCTTATTTTTAAAAACCTCAACCAGTCTCTCACTTCAATTCCATTTCATTCCCACCCCCTTTTCTGTTTGTATGGTCTTTCTCAATTAGAATGTAAGCTTCTTGAGAATAAGTACCATCTTGTTTTCTTCTGTGGGTGCCCCCAGCAACGAGTCTATTTCCTGGCATATAGTAAGCAAATAAATTCTTTAAGAAGCTAGCTGGACTGATAATACCAAATTAAAGGAATTATTTATTTACAAACTCATTTTGGGTTGGTTGCTGTATGCTTAGATGTTGTCCAAGAAATCGCTACCATATTTAGGGGTGTTGTGCAGGAGGGAGAATCCCTTTCAAAGTTTAGCTTATAATTTAAACTTAAATTTTTGCTGTTTCTAGAATCCTTTTCCACTTATAAATTTTCATGTGACTTCTAGCACTGCATGATAAAGGGGAACCTAGGCTTAAATTACATCAACTACCACTTCTCAGGGGATGTGAAAAAGTATTGGTTCAACAAGGCTTTACTTATTAGGCAAGCACTATCCTCATTGTTTTGTTTCCTCCCCATCTGAAAGAGTGAGGTAACAGCCAAGTTCTCTTGGAAAAGGGCAAACAGCTCTTGTTTCAGCTTTCTTCTGAATTTCCCATTTCATCACTGTGTGTGAGTTACATTTGCACTGAATAATAACAGAGCAGTAAAAGCTGATTCAGGCAGATACAATGGAAATAAGGCTGTTCTCATATCAGTGTCAACCTCCAGAGTTAAGCTAGATCTCGTTTCCTACCTACCAGCAGGTGACATGTGAAACAGTTCTCACAGAGAACACCTTTACTCCCACAAAGGAACATTTCAGGTCATACAGGGAACTATACTGATTTATCACATCGGTAAATCCTTCCTTTCTTTACAGAATTCTATAGTGATGACATCAGAATAAGCCAATCTCAAACATTGCCAAAGACTTTCATGGACCTGGTACTATGATCATGATTCTACAAAGTATGTGAAATGGACAAGGATATATATCCCTCCCCTTTAAGACCTCATGTTACCAAAAAAGAGATAAATGCATAGAAATACACATATGCATGCATACATGTATAGATATACATGTATACAAATATATGCTTTAATAACTTAAAACTACACAAAGATTTCTGGGACACTGAATATGGCTCCTAAGTAGCACAATGCATACATAGAGTGCACAGAGTCCCAAATGTGGCATCAGGAAATCCTGAATTCAAATTCTGCCTTAGGTATGTACTAGCTCTATGACCTGGGCAAGTCATTTAACCTGTCTTTACTCATTTTCAAATGCAAAATGGGCACTATAATAGTACCTACCAATTAAGGATAAAAAATCCATGTATTTCCTTAATTTTCTATTTGAAAGATCAAGATGTGTGATCTTCTTACTTCATTTACTCCCTCTGCTGGTGTAGACCGTGCAGAGCTTCATCCTGTATTATTCATGTCTATATGTATGTATGTATGTATATTATATATATATATATGTGTGTGTATGTGTATACATACATATATATGTGTGTATGTGTATACATACACATATATATTTTTTTTTCCATAAAGAAGTTATCTACTTGGATGTAGTTAGTGGAATTAATCAGTGTCAATGTCATTCTAAAAGGAACAGGAAATGCTTTTTCATAGGGAACACATTTGGTAATCTTGAATCGTAGCAAAATAATTGTATATATAAAATATAAAAATAATTGTATAAAAATAATTGTAGTTTGAATGTCAATATCTACTTGCAGAGGATGAACAGATAGAGAAAGTTTCTAAAGAACTTGAAAAGACATGCCAGCCATAGTAGCTCACATCTGCAATCCTTGCTTCTGAAGGCTGATAGATTGTTTGAGTTTAAGAATTCTGAACTGCAGTAGGGCAAAAGCACTCAACAGCTGTCTGCACTAAGACTGGTATCATTAGGGTAACCTACTGGGAGCAGAGGGCCACCAAGGCTGCCTAAAGAGAATCAAATTGGCTCATATCAAAAACAAAACATGATCAAAGCTACCATGCTGATCAGTAGTGATATAAGGCCATGAGAGGTCACTATACTTCCAGTCTGATGGAGATAGAGAGATCTAGTTAACACACACACACACACACACACACACACACACACACACACACACACACTCACAAGTTTTTTCAAAAAAGAAAATTAAGAAAAGTCACCAAGCTAAATCAATATATACTTTAAAATGTGGTGATTTCAATGCAAAGTTGGACAAAGGGTAAGTCAGAAATAAATATGCTGAAATATATAGTTTAGAAGAAAAAAAGAGAGAAAAGCCAAAGCCTTGTGTACTTTACAGAAACCACACATCAATGTGTCATGAATAATGCCTTCAAGACAAGACTGGGAGGCACAAAGCATGTTGAATACCATATACAAGCGCTGAAGCACGTGCCCACATGAGCATGCACACACACACACACACACACACACACACACTGAAATGAATTATATTTAAATAGAAAATAACTTTTTTAGGAGTCATTTCTGAATCAGTTGTCTATGTGTAATCAGACTTCTCCTGTAAGGTCACAAAATCATCGCTCTACAACAAGAAAGGACTGTCACTTCAGTGAGTCTCTCTTTCCCATAGAATCCTTGCACAGGCTCCTCAAAACTCAGAGTCCTACCTTGGGATTTAGATCCCCCCAAAAGTTAAAGAAATATTTTGGAGCTTATTGAGCAAGCAAACCTCTTCCCCTTGGTTCTATGTTGTCCTAGTGATATATTGGGTTGTGTTCTTCAATTGGACACTTCATAGGAACCATTTGATCTTTTTTTCTTTTTTTGTTGTTACTGTTGTCCAAGGACCTTGTTGAATCAGGAAACCTCTACATAGAAGGTGGTAAGCCTGAACTCTTTCTTAAGCTCAGGACTTTTCATATTTGGAGTTACCTTTGAGGAACTGGCCAGGAAATCCTACCGTGCTACAAGGCTAGATTGTAGAATCACGTGTGGAAACTCAAAAGTCTTTACTACTTTGCAAAGGAAATTGGATTTAGAAATATTACCTTGGCCTCCCTTTCCAGTTGCATGCAAACACACATCTTTCACGGTGTTATATTTTCTTCTGTGTCATTATTACTGTGTCTGATGAGGCAGAGAGGAACAGAAATTCCCTCTCCATCCTCTTGCTGTATTCTGAAAGAAGATGCAAGGGTGAAAATTTCAAGTGAAGAATAAACAGTGGAGAGTCCAAGTGCCCCCCAAAGAGTTGGGTCAGCTTGCTTTTCTAAGCCATAAAAAGAGTGATTGGTCCTCTGTCACTCACTAAAAGTTTGCAATTCCCATTACTTGCTTCCAGATAGGGAACTATTTGCTTTAATCTTATAAGTCTGATAAGTGAACTCTTGAATTTGGTGGGACTAACAATCTGGAGCCCAAAATTGAAAAGGGGGAGAAGAACAGGTTGGTTTATCATAGTATTGTCTATGGAGAAGACTCAGTAATCAGATTAATAAACTGAACTCTTCAGATTATCAAGGGAAAGGAAGAGGAATTAATCTATGTAAAAGACAACTTTTTACAAGGACTATCTCTACACAAATTATTGGAGCATAAAAAAATAACTTTGTCTTTGTGATCACTTGATCAGATATCTGACAGGATATATGCTTGGCAACTATTTGTCATCTTAACTGAAATTACTGTGAAATGCCTGAAAGCAGTAGAATTGTATTTTTTTTAATTCTACTATTTAAACATTTAAACTTTTCCCGACTTCAGACTGGTTTTCCTCCAAACTAGGGTTTTTCATCCTTATTTTTCAAAGGCCCAGAAGTCAATGCTGATTTTGTTGTTGGGCATAGTCTATGACTGAGGAGACAAGAAGCCTTTCTACGCTACATACACAGAGACTGTCCTACGTTTGCAGCTGCAGCCATTCGTCACTTTTGACACTGGCCTTGTCACCTGGAAGGCAGCCCATGCTCTTTTTTCCAAAACAAGCCAGCCCAATGGTGACAGCTGCATCCTAGGTTGGTCTGCTGCTTCCCCCAATTCCACAGCTATGCCACATCCATAGAAATTTCTCACTGAAATTTGTCTTTGCAATTTTTTTGTACTCTATACTTACAAGAACTTCATTTCAGGCCAGCACAGAGGGAACCTATTGAGGATTCACTTTAATCCATCCTGTTTGCATGTGTCCAACACATTGTAATGAGGATCACTTCAGTTCTAGTAAAGCAATCACGTTCTAGAGCCTCATTATTCATCTTCCTGCTTGTCTCTTTATTGGTAGAACTCAAAAGTACCTGCAATCTTACCATTTGCATGCTTGATAAGGAAACATAAAGTCAGAGAGAGCTACTATTCTCTGGAAATGAGGAAGAAGTCACTGAGCCAACATCATTAAGACATTCACTCTAAGTTATTCTTCAAATAATAATGATTAGTTGTACTGATTTATTCACTTGGGCTCATCTGGTCATTTAAGTGAATGCATGGGCATCTTTGTCAACAGTTTGGATGAAGGTATTCTTACCATATGTGCAGATGTCATAAAGCTGAGAGGGTGAGCTACTATACAGGATGTAACAACTAGAATTCCAAGAGACCTTACAGAGTAGAAAAATGGACTGAAAGCAACAAGATACAGTCTAAGAGGGATATATATATATATATATATATATATATATATATATATATATAAAGTCCAGCACTTTCAGTTCTGCTTTTGATGCAGACAAGCTGTATGACCATGAACAAGGACCCAATAAGTTTGTTTTGTTTTGTTTTGTTTTGGAAGGGGTCTATAATCACAGTTTAGTGACTTGTCCAGGTGCCCACAGCTAGTAAATGTCTGAGATCAAATATGAACTCAATTCCTCCTGCTTTCAGGGATCTTTGAACATAACTTAAAGACAAGTTAACAAGTTATACCAGCGAGGGGAACGATTTTCCTGCTAGTTCCCCAAACCAGTGAAATTATAGGAGCAGAGCAAAATGACTACAAAAACTACTGAACAAAACAGAGGGAAACAAAGAAAAACCACAGAATACAAAAGATCTGTCCACAATTGATATGAAAAATGAAAATTTGATTTTTTTCACCGTCTTCACAAAGTGCAAGAGACAATTCTACTTGTATTTCTTTTCAAGATTATGACCTGAAGTTTTAGATTCTGCTTGGAGTGAGAGGGAAGGAATAATAGTAATGGGTACAAGCCACAAAAATGTAGGTTACAGTTTTATATAAAGAAATATTTTAAAGCAATCATTGTTGTTCAGTTATTTCAATTGTGCCTGACTCTTCATTCTCACATGTGGGTTATTTTAGGAAAGATATTGGAGTGATTTCCCATTTCCTTCTCTGGCTCATTTTATAGATGTAGAACTGAGGCAAACAGAGTTAAAAGTGACTTTCCCAAGGCCGCACAGCTAGTAAGTATCTAAAGTTAGATTTGAACAACGTAAAAAAGTTTTTATAACTCCAGGTCAGCTGCTCTATTCATTGAGTAAACTAGCTGGCACTTTATCATTACAGATCTCAAAAATGGAATTGTCTTCCTTGTGATGTAATGAGGCTTCCATCTAAAGATATAAAAGTAAAAGCTGAACAAACACTTGCTTAGGAAATTTATAGAAAGAATATTCTAAGTGGCAAAATCACCTTATTTCATTACAACAATAATTTATTGAATGTTTACAATGTGTATACTGAGATGAGGTCAAAATGGGTACATGCGGGGCGGAGCCAAGATGGCGGAGTAGAAACACGCACATACACATAGCTCCCAACCCACAACCCATAGAACAAATACAAAGAAGTAACTCACGGCGAATTCTGCACCCAGAGGCCACAGAACATTGGAGCAAGGGAGATTTCTGTTCCGGAGAGACCTGCAAACCTCTCGCAAAAGGTCCTTCACGCTGCGGACTGGGCGCCGGGACTGGGAGCTGAGTACAGCCGGCATCGAGAAGAAAAGATCCGAGCAGGCTTCAGGGATGGGATCTCCAGTGGCCACGCGGGTCCCTCCACCCACAGAGGGACCTGCAAACCTCTTGCAAAAGGTCCGTCGCACTGCAGACACAGTGCCCAGCCCAGACCTGCCGCGGCCGCGGCACCGAGAGGAACAGATCCGAGCAGGTTTCAGGGACGGGATCTCCAGCGGCCACACAAGTCCCTCCACCCACAGGTGAGGGGGGTCAGTGAGAGAGTATCTTTGGCGGGTCGAGGGGAGAGTGGGGTGCCCCCATGGCTCGGGCCCCCCCCGGAGGCAGAAGCTGAGGGGCAGCGGCAGACCTGGGCTCCCCAAGCAGGCAGGAGATTGGATCCATTGTTGAAGGTCTGTGCATAAACTCCCTGAGGGAACTGAGCCTGAGAGGTGGCCCTGCCCCAACCTCAGCACCTGAACTTAATCTCACACTGAATAGCAGCCCTGCCCCCACCCAAAGCCCTGAGGCTGGGAAGCAGCATTTGAATCTCAGACCCCAAACATTGGCTGGGAGGATCAGGAGGTGAAGTGGGTGTGAGGAAAATATTCAGAGGTCAAGTCACTGGCTGGGAAAATGCCCAGAAAAGGGAAAAGAAATAAGACTATAGAAGGTTACTTTCTTGGTGAACAGGCATTTCCTCCCTTCCTTTCTGATGAGGAAGAACAATGCTTACCATCAGGCAAAGACACAGAAATCAAGGATTCTGTGTCCCAGCCCACCCAATGGGCTCAGGCCATGGAAGAGCTCAAAAAGAATTTTGAAAATCAAGTTAGAGAGGTGGAGGAAAAGCTGGGAAGAGAAATGAGAGACATGAAGTCAAAGCATGAACAGCAGATCAGCTCCCTGCTAAAGGAGACCCAAAAAAATGCTGAAGAAAATAACACCTTGAAAACTAGCCTAACTCAATTGGCAAAAGAGGTTCAAAAAGCCAATGAGGAGAAGAATGCTTTCAAAAGCAGAATTAGCCAAATGGAAAAGGAGATTCAAAAGCTCACTGAAGAAAATAGTTCTTTCAAAATTAGAATGGCACAGATGGAGGCTAAGGACTTTATGAGAAAGCAAGAAATCACAGAACAAAGCCAGAAGAATGGAAAAATGGAAGATAATGTGAAATATCTCATGGGAAAAACAACTGACCTGGAAAATAGATCCAGGAGAGACAATTTAAAAATTATGGGACTACCTGAAAGCCATGATCAAAAGAAGAGCCTAGACATCATCTTTCATGAAATTATCAAGGAAAACTGCCCTGAGATTCTAGAACCAGAGGGCAAAATAAATATTCAAGGAATCCACAGAACATCGCATGAAAGAGATCCAAAAAGAGAAACTCCTAGGAACATTGTGGCCACATTCCAGAGTTCCCAGGTCAAGGAGAAAATATTGCAAGCAGCTAGAAAGAAACAATTCAAGTATTGTGGAAAGACAATCAGGATAGCACAAGGTCTAGCAGCCTCTACATTAAGGGATCGAAGGGCATGGAATAGGATATTGCAGAAGTCAAAGGAACTAGGACTAAAACCAAGAATCACCTACCCAGCAAAACTGAGTATAATACTTCAGGGGAAAAATTGGTTTTTCAATGAAATAGAGGATTTTCAAGTATTCTTGATGAAAAGACCAGAGTTGAAAAGAAAATTTGACTTTCCAACACAAGAATGAAGAGAACCATGAAAAGGTGAACAGCAAAGAGAAGTCATAAGGGACTTACTAAAGTTGAACTGTTTACATTCCTACATGGAAAGACAATATTTGTAACTCTTGAAACATTTCAGTATCTGGGTACTGGGTGGGATTACACACACACACATGCACACACGCACACATACATAGAGACAAAGTGCACAGAGTGAATTGAAGAGGATGGGATCATATCTTAAAAAGAAAATGAAATCAAGCAGTGAGAGAGAAAGATTTTGGGAGGAGAAAGGGAGAAATTGAATGGGGCAAATTATCTCTCATAAAAGAGGCAAGCAAAAGACTCATTAGTGGAGGGATAAAGAGGGGAGGTGAGAGAAAAACATGAAGTCTACTCTCATCACATTCCACTAAAGGAAAGAATAAAATGCACACTCATTTTGGTAGGAAAACCTATCTTACAATACAGGAAAGTGGGAGATAAGGGGATAAGCAGGGTGGGGGGGATGATAGAAGGGAGGGCATGGGGGGGAGAGTGCAATTTTAGGTCAACACTCATGGGGAGGGATAGGATCAAAAGAGAATAGAAGTAATGGGGGACAGGATAGGATGGAGGGAAATAGAGTTAGTCCTATACAACACAACTATTATGGAAGTCATTTGTAAAACTACACAGATTTGGCCTATATTGAATTGCTTGCCTTCCAAAGAGAAGGGGTGGAGAGGGAGGGAGGTAAAGAAGTTGGAACTCAAAGTGTTAGGATCAACTGTCGAGTAATGTTCTTGCCACTAGGAAATAAGAAATACATGTAAGGGGTATAGAAAGCTATCTGGCCCTACAGGACAAAAGAGAAGACGGAGACAAGGGCAGAGAGGGATGATAGAAGAGAGAGTAGATTGGTCATAGGGGCAATTAGAATGCTTGGTGTTTGGGGGGGGAGGGGATAAAAGGGGAGAAAATTTGTAACCCAACATTTTGTGAAAATGAATGTTAAAAATTAAATAAATAAATTTAATTTAAAAAAATGGGTACATGCTTTAGACATAAAAGGTGAAACTATAAACAAATTAGGAGAACATGGAATACTTTACCTGTCAGATCTATGGATAAGGGAAGAATTTATGAGCAAGAGATGGAGAGCATTACAAGATTTGAAATGGATGATTTTCATAAAATTAAATTGAAAAGTTTTCGAATAATCAAAACATCAAATCAAATCAAAACAAATCAAAAATCAACAAAAATTATAAGGAAAGTAGAAAGCTGGGGAAAATGTTTAAAGCAAGCATCTCTGATAAAGGCCTCATTTCTCAAATATACAGAGAAGTGAGTCAAATTTATATGAATAAAAATCATTCCTCCCATTGATAAATGGTCAAAGGATAGGAACATACAGTTTTTAGTCAAAGAAATCAGACACTTATAATTATAAGAAAAAATACTATAAATCACTATTACTTAGAGAAATGCAAATTAAAACAACTCTGAAGTATCACCTCACACCTATCACATTGGCTAATTGACAGAAAAGGAAAATAATACTTGTTGGGAGGGCTGTGGAAAAATTGGGACAGTAATACACTGTTGGTAGAATTTTGAACTGATCCAACCATTCTGGGGAGCAACTTCGAACTATGGTCAAAGGATTAAAAAAGTGTGCATACGCTTTGATCCAGCAATCCCACTACTAGGTTTGTATGACAAAGAGGTTTTTGTTTTTTTTTTTTAAAGAGGAGGTGCTATTTGTATAAAAAATATTTACAACAGCTCTTTTTGTAGTGGCAAAGAACTGGAAATTGAAGGAATATCAATTAATTGGAGAATGGCTGAACATGCTATAGTATGTGATTATGATGGAATATTATTATGCTACAAGAAATGATGAGGAGGATGCTTTTAGAAATACCTGGGAAGACTTGCATGAACCGATGCAGAGTCAAGTAAGCAGAACCAGAACATTGTACACAGTAGCAGGAATATTGTACTATTATCAACTCTGAATGACAGTTATTCTCAGTAATAAAAAAAAATAATCTAAGACAATTCCAAAGGACTCATGATGAAAACATGCTGTCCACCTCCAGAGGAAAAAACTGATGAAGTCTTAATGCAGTTTGAATTATATTATTTCTTATTTTATTTTTTGTGCATTTTGGGGGAAAGGGGGAATCTATGTTTTCTTTCACAACATGACCAATATGGAAGCAGGGTTTGGATGACTGCACATCGATAACATATATCAAATGACTGCCATCTGAAAGAAGGGGGAGAGAAGGAAAGGTGAGAATATACAACACAGTTTAAAAAAAAAAGAATATTAAAGTTGTCTCTATATGAATTATAAAAACTAAAATATTTTTAGAACCAAAAAAGGTCTACTAAGTGTAAGGTAGAAGTAATGTGGCCTAGTGACCTTGGTGTCAGTAAGGTCTGGGTTCAAGTTCTGCTTCTGACAGTGAGTGGTTGTGTGGCCCTAGTCAAGTTATTTAACCTTTCAATGCTCTGGGACACTTCTCAAAGAGTATAAATCATGGAGAGTGCCAATTTGCAGTGGTAGAAGAAATTCTACACTGAAACTCCATGTGCCAATGAAGTATAAGTCTGTTCCAAAAGGGAAACAAAATTCAGGTTACTGTGCTAAGTGCTAGAGATATAAAGCACAAAGGGACAGAGAGATAGACAGATAAAAAGAAGGAAAAAAAGAAAAGAGAAAGAAAGAAAAGGGAAAGAAAATAGTCTTTTCCCTCAAGCATACACTCCACTTGTTCAATTAGATGACCTCTAAGATCTTGTCCATCTCCAAAAATGTATGACTCCATAGTCCCAGTGTTAATCAATAGCACTCTGATGAGTTAGTATTTGAAGAATTACCTGTGGCTGGGCAACTGGCCTATAAATGTATGTAGCCTGTAGGTTTTGTCCTATTTGTACCACAGTCTCATTAGGTGAGCTAATTGTGTTAGTAGCATGTCAATGGAGAGAACTCCATTTTAATTTACTGAAGCTATATGAAGTACAATAATGCCAATTTCATTGTTTCCCTTGGACAGTTAACAAAAGTCTCTTCCTTAAGAATTATAGAAAAGTTATTACTATTTTCTATATTCTTTAATGTGAACTTCAACATTATGAAATGTCAGTTTTTAAACTAAATTAATCACTGTACCAGCCAGGTGCATAGAGAACGGAATGTTTTCAAAGTCAATAAAAAGTAACCTGTAGAAAAAATGAATGCTATGAACTATGAATAATATTATACTACTATATTTTATCTTCACATATCGGAAACATTACTGTACTCATACCTATAAAGAAAAACAGGATGTAACCATGCTTTCTGACTGCTTAAATAGTGTGGCAGCTAGGTGGTGCAATGGATAGAGTGCCAGACCTGGAGTCAGGCAGACCTCAGTTAAAATCCAGCCTCAGACACCTACTAGCTATGTGATTCTGAGTAAGTCACTTAACTGTGTTTGCCTCAGTTTGCTCATCTATAAAACAAGATGGAGAAGGGTATAGCAAGCAACTTCAATATCTTCTCAAAGAAAACTCAAATGGGATCAGAAAGAGTCAGAAATGACTGAAACAACTAAACAACAACAAAATACAGCATGTAGAGAATACAAAATTCCTAGATAATACTATACTATATTGAGGATGCTATGTATCTATTTACTATATGTCATATTAAAGCTACTGAAGCTTTACCAAACATACCATTCAATTATCCTCAGTTCTATGGATGAGTGACCTTGTATGAGAATAATGAAGACTAGTCTTTTATAGACTTCTTTCTTCAAAATTTTTTTCCAGTCCTAGTTGTAACTTCACAGATTCCATTGCTTCAGCCCTTTCCTCCTTCTCTCTAAGGACTTATCCCAGTATGACAGATAAGATTTCCCTTCCTAAATTCAAAGTTCTTCATAATTTCTTTTGTAAGACTTCTTACTAACCTCCCTTTGTAAATGTAACTACTCTATTTAAGGTTGAGGCAACTTCTGCACAAGAAGATATCTTATTGTCCAAAACCAAAGTTTGACTTCAGAGAAAAAACTCAGCCAATGCTCAGGTCAAGTCAGCATTGCTGCTTAGGATCCTAGAATGAATAGTGTTGGACTTCAGAAATCATCCAATCATAACCTCTAAAGAAAGGGTAAATATTCTCTACATAATCCAGCCTTTAACTGAAAATTTTCAGTGAAAGTCCAGAGGAGTACAGTAGTTGTTTTCCTGAGTGAATACTTTTTCCACAGTATTTTGAATGATCATATATACCCTTGTATTTTTTTTAGCAAATATAAAGAAATAAGTTAAAATATTTACACCTGGAAATGGACTTATTTTTTCAAAGTAATGAATTCTTTGACCAAGAAACCTCTACATTCTGGAATAGCACTTCATTACTGTAACTCACACCTTGGAGATATCCTGTACTCATAAAATCCTTTCCTCTGATTGAGTAGTTCCTCCCAGAAGCTTCACTGAAGGAGGGTCCTCAGGAATTGTTTTTTAGTCATGTTCCTAAAGCTATGTGGAGTTTTTTTGGCAAAGATACTGTAATGGTTTCACATTTCCTTCTCCCGCTCACTTTACAAATGAGGAAACTGAGGCAAATAGAGTTAAGTGACTTGCCCAGGATCATACAGCTAGTAAGTGTCTGAGACCAGACTTGAACACAGGGAGATGAGTCTTCCTGAGTCCAGGATTCGCACTTTATTCCCCGTGCTACCTAGCTACCAGTCTATCTCTTTATTTTCCATAAGGCTATACTCTTTTCAACTTTTCCACCCTCTCTCTACCCTTCAGCTTCCTATTATATGTTATCTTTCCCTCTAGAATAAGTTATTTGATGGTAAGGACTGTCTTTCTTGTTGCTTGTATTAGCATTTCCAGCACTTAGTACAGGGCCTAGAAAATAATAAGTGTTCAATAAACGTTTGCTAAGTAACAGACTGACAAAGGGGATGAAGAATGTCTATTGTCTAGATAACATAAAATAGCCAATTCTATTTCTCACTTCCTGGAAAAGGTTATGGAAGAAATGGGAGACTACTCAAGGACTTATTCGAAATAAGAAGGAAATTGTGAAAGTAATTTTAAAGTGTTTGCAGTTTTAAAGAAATCCAGAGATTTAGAGAAAAACATAGAAAGGAATTAAAGAAAATTTGAAGATAAATAATCTCTATATGCAGATTCTCTTTCCGATTCTGTGTTTGAAGCCCACAATAGAAGAAGGAGGGGTGGGGAGAAAAATATTTAGAATTTTGAAAAAAACAAATCCAGAGGTGATTTTGAGAAATTGTGGACTTCTGAAGAAGGCCAAAGACTGAAGTCTGAGAACCTGACTATAAGTGAAAGAAGAACTTGAGATATAGTAAAAGAAGTTTTCAGTCTGAAAGGGAAGGGTAACATGCATTTATTAAATACCTGTCATATACATGTTACTGTGTGACAGAAAATTGTTAATGTAATTGTTAATATGACAGAATATTGTTAATATCAAATGTTACCTGTCACTCCCTGAATGATCCCAGTAATGTCAGAAGGACAGTAGCTTTCCCACCAACAAGGTGTCGATTAGGTTGCACCGATTCAGATCTTAAGTCCCATCCTGAGATCTTGCCTTGTGGGGGACCCTGCTCAAGCTGGATCTAAGACCCTGATGTCCTTGCCTCCTTCCAATGGAATTAATGTCATAAAGGGCAAAATAGCCAGAATGAAGTAGGTCTTGCTCAGATTGCTAAGGGTGGTTGGGATCTCATGACCAGACCTTGCCACCTCACACTACATCCTCTTCCTTTATCCCTGCTTCCTCTCCTCCTAAAGCTATAAAAACTTTTTTCTCTTTAGTTGGGAAACCCATTGGACATCCCCTAGGGTGACAAACTTGCTACCTCATTATCTCAATTAAAGACGCTTTGTTCTTTAACTCATAGCTATAATTTACTAGACTCACCCTGTGCTAAGTACTTTACAAATATTTTCTCATTTGATCTTCACAGAAACTTATCATGTAAATGTTATTATTATCCCCATTTTACAGTTGAAGAAACTGAAATAGACAGAGGCTAAGTGAATTGTTCAGGGTCATTCAACTAGGTCACTCAATTAGGAAGTATTTGAGATCACATTAGAACTCAAATCTTCTAGACTCCAGAACCAGCCTTGTGCTACCTTGCTGCCTCAGCAGGAAAAAAGGAAAAGAGAAGAACCAGAAGAACAAGAACAAGGACAAGAAAAAGAAGACTGAAAAGAAGAAGGAGAAGGAGGAGGAACAGAAGAAGAAGAGAAGGAGGAGCAGGAAGAGGAGGAAAAGGAGGAAGAGGAAAGAGAGGAGGGGGAAGAGGAAGAGAAGAAGTAGAAGAAGAAGAAAAAGAAGTAGAAAAAGGAGGAGGAGAAGAAAGAGGAGGAGAAAGAGAAGGAGAAGAAGAAAGAGAAGAAGGAGGAGGAAGAGGAGAAAGAGAAGAAGAAATAGAAGAGGAAGAAGAAGAAAAAGATGAGGTGGAAGAGGAGGAGGCAATTTGCAAGATGTAGTAGGTTAAATAAAACAAGGTAGTAAAAGTAAGTAGATAATTGAAACAAATTGGAGAAAAAAGAAGTGATTGATGAAACAAAGGAAAGGAAGTAAGATGTGATTATGAGTGTTAAGAAGTGACAAAATATTATAAAGGCCTTAATGAGGCAATTAAGAGGTGACTATAAACATTTAGAGCTTTGCATTTTAAACCTGAGAATTTGAGCTAACAAGGAATTTATGGTGTTTCTGTTTTGTCCATCAAGTGATTACTATGTTCCAAGTAAAGAGTGCTCTCTTTCTTAGAAGAGAAGATGAAGAAGCTCAAGCAACACTCCCTCCATATCCTAGCTTATCAGTAACAATGAGCTATTCCTTTTTATTTTAATGGAAGCAGTCTTAATCATAGGTCCTCTGGAACTGTGTCTGATCATTGCAATGAAGAGAAAAATTCTAAATTTTTCTAAATTTCCAAATTTTCTAAAATTATCAAGTTTCTCTGAAACTATACTTTACTCCATTTCTTATAACACAATAGTATTTCATTTCATTGATAAACCATATTTTGTTTAGTCACTTCCCAATTAATGAGCACTCCTTAGTTCCCATTTCTTTAATACAAAAAAAAAAAAAGTATTCACAGTTTGGTAAATTTGAGGATATAACTCCAAGTTGCTTTCCATATTGGCTAGGTCAAATCACAGCTCCACAAACAGTGAATCAATGTGCCTGTTTTCCTGTAACCTTTCTCTACCTTTTTTTCAACTTTGCCAATTTGGTAGGCATAAGGTGGAACCTTAAACTTGTTTTTAACTTGGATTACTCTAATTATTAAAGAGTTTGAACATTTTTTAATATGTCTAAGGAAACTTAGATTTCTTCCTTTGATAACTGGCTGTTGATAGCCTCTGATCATTTATCAGTTGAGAAAGGACTTATTCCTATACATTTTAATCAGTTCTTGGAAATTGATACTTTGAAAGAAAATTGTGGCAATGATTTTTTCCCATTAACAGTTTTCCTTCTAATGTTGATCTTGTTGTTTTTTCAGTTGTTTTAGTCATGTCTGACTCTTTAGGATAATATTTAGAAAATATTGCAAGCAGCTAGAAAGAAACAATTCAAGTATTGTGGAAATACAACCAGGTTAACACAAGATCTAGCAGCTTCTACATTAAGGGATCGAAGGGCATGGAATAGCATATTCCAGAAGTCAAAGGAACTAGGACTAAAACCAAGAATCACCTACCCAGCAAAACTGAATATAATACTTCAGGGGAAAAATTGGTCTTTCAATGAAATAGAGGACTTTCAAGCATTCTTGATGAAAACACCAGAGCTGAAAAGAAAATTTGACTTTCAAACACAAGAATGAAGAGAGGCATGAAAAGGTAAACAGCAAAGAGAAGTCATAAGGGACTTACTAAAGTTGAACTGTTTACATTCCTACATGGAAAGACAATATTTGTAACTCTTGAAACTTTTCAGTATCTGGGTACTAGGTGGGATTACACACACACACACACACACATGCACATGCACACACACACACACACACACACACACATAGAGATAGAGTGCACAGAATGAATTGAAGAGGATGGGATCATATCTTTAAAAAATGAAATTAAGCAGTGAGAGAGAAATATATTGGGAGGAGAAAGGGAGAAATGGAATGGGGCAAATTATCTCTCATAAAAGAGGCAAGCAAAAGACTTTTTAGTGGAGGGAAAAAGAGGGGAGGTGAGAGAAAAACATGAAGTTTACTCTCATCACATTTGACTAAAGGAAGGAATAAAATGCACACTCATTTTGGTAGGAAAACCTATCTTACAATACAGGAAAGTGGGGGATAAGGGGATAAGCAGGAGGGGGATGATGGAAAGGAGGGCATGGGAAAGAGGGAACAATTTGAGGTCATCATTCATGGGGAGGGACAGGATCAAAAGAAAAAATAGAAGTAATGGGGGACAGGATAGGGTGGAGGGAAATATAGTTAGTCTTATACAACATGACTATTATGGAAGTCATTTGCAAAACTACACAGATATGGCCTATATTGAATTGCTTGCCTTCCAAAGGGAAGGGGTGGGGAGGGAGGAAGAGAAGTTGGAACTCAAAGTTTTAGGAGCAACTGTCGAGTACTGTTCTTGCTACTAGGAAACAAGAAATACAGGTAAAGGGGTATAGAAAGCTATTTGGCCCTACAGGACAAAAGAGAAGATGGAGACAAGGGCAGAGAGGGATGATAGAAGAGAGGGCAGATTGCTCATAGGGGGCAATTAGAATACTCGGTGTTTTGGGGTGGGGGGAGGGGACAAAAGGGGAGAAAATTTGGAACCCAAAATTTTGTGAAAATGAATCTTAAAAGTTAAATTAAAAAAAAAAAAAAGAATTATAAACATCATCTTCCCATGTAGAGATGTAAACAGTTTAGCTCCATTGAATTCCTTATGTTTTCATTTACCTTTTTTACTTTGTTAAGCTTCTCTTGAGTCTTGATGCTGGAGATCAAAATTTTTTTCCAATTCTGACCTCTCCTTGTGAAAGCTTGAAATCGTTCTATTTCATTGAATGACCATTTGCAACTATGGAGTATTATGCTTAATAATACTATGTGATTATTGGTTGTAGTACTAACTCATTTGATTTCCAAATTATCATGTTTCATGACCTCCAATCTATTTGCTAAGTACTGTGTAATTCTGATTGTCTCCCAGATATTTGATTTCTTTTTTTCACCATTTGCATGTCCATGCTTGTTTACATATTGTTTCCCAGTTCATAGTTGAGTTGCACACTAGCAGGAACTGTCTTTTGCCTTCCATTGTATCTCCAGGATTTAGCATGAAGTTACTGACATATAGTAGACTTCTTAACAGACTGACTCACATGATATTTGAGATGATGGTCTATAACTCATTTCTGCCATTCCAGGTCTAGAGTCAAGGAGATTCATCTACCTGGCTTAAAATGTAGAGTCAGACACTTACTAGCTGTGTGACCCTGAAAAAGTCACTTATCTCTTTTTGTCTCAATTACTTATCTCTCAGATGGAGAAGAAAATGAAAAACCACTTCTGTATCTTTTCCAAGAAAATCTCAAATTGGGTCATGAAGAGTTGGACACAATTGAAAAACAACTAAATGTACATATTCCAGTTTTATTAGTAGTTTTTGTAAGATGATGAATAGTAATACACAGTACATGGCTTCTTTGCTTTCTAGGTGACTAGCTTAACTGGTTTCTATATGTTTTTCATTCAAACTGAATGTATTCTACTGATCAATCTCCTTATTACATAAATGATACCAAATAAAGTTGATAATTATTGTTTTTGTAATATTGTTTGGAAGTTGTTGTTGCTAGTTTTCCTTCCTTCACAATGTTTTTTTGTCATTCTCTCTCTTAAGATTTTTGGCCTTTCAGTCTTTCAGATGAATTTCATTATTAATTATTCAAACTTGTAATTCTTGGAGAGTTTGATTACTAAATAAGCGAATTTAGGTAATACATAAGCGAATTTAGGTAATATTACCATTTTATTAGATTGGTTTAGTTTACCCATGATTGATTAATATTTTCCTAGATATTTGGATCTATATGAATTTTTTTTTAAAGAACAAACTAGTTGGGGGCAGAGCAAAGATGGCAGTAGAAGGACAGATCTGTAGAAGCTTTCTCCTCACAGCCCATAAAATACCTGTAAAAAATGACTCTAAACAAATTCTAGAGCAGCAGAAGCCACAAAACAGCAGAGTGGAAGAGATTTCTATCCCAAGACAGCCTGAAAAGCTCACAGGAAAGGTCTATCACACCAGGCTCATAGCAGAGTGCAGTACAGCCTTGACCATGCCGCGTGGCAAGGATAGGACTGTAGCAGATTGGGGCATGGAATCCTGGGCAGCAGCTGTGGTTCCCAGATGACCACAAACACCAAAGACAGCTTCAAAGGTGAGTGAGAAAGCTCTTTCACCTGGGTGAGAAGGGAGCAGGGTTCTGTCCTAGGTCCAGCCTCAGGTAGCCCCAGGCAGCAGCAGCACCCATTTTTGGAGCCCTCAGCATAAAGAACCTGTGGGAATCAAGCATCTGATCTGGATCTCAGCACTGGGTGGCAGTCCTGGGGAGAAGAGGAGCACTGGCATGGTGGAGCTGGTGGAGGCTCTGGAGAGGGAATTCTACTTGCAGTTCCTGGGCAGAAAAGCTTGTGGTTTCTCCCAGACCACAGCACAGGCCAAGAGAGGAGTAAACTCTTCTCCCTTGATTGTGCCACCTTGGAGGAACTGAGAATTTACAGATCCCTAGAGTATACCCTCCTCCTGACAAGGGACTCAAAAGTCAAGTAACTGACTGGGAAAATGTCCAAAAAGGGGGGAAAAATAAGACTATAGAAGGTTACTTTCTTGGTGAACAGATATTTTCTTCCATCAGAGAAGGATGTAAAAGTCAAGGTTTCTGCATCCAAAACCTCCAAAATAAATATGCAATGGGCTCAGGTCATGGAAGAGTTCAAAAACAATTTTGAAAATCAAGTAAGAGAGGTGGAGAAAAAATTGGGAAAAGAGATGAGAGCAATGCAAGAAAATCATGAAAAGAATGTCAATAACTTGCTAAAGGAGATCCAAAAAAAAAAATGCTGAAGAAAATAACACCTTTAAAAATAGGCTAACTCAATTGGAAAAAGAGGCCCAAAAAGCCAATGAGGAGATGAATGCTTTAAAAAGCAGAATTAGTCAAATGGAAAAGGAGGTTCAAAAGCTCACTGAAGAAATAGTTCTTTAAAAATCAGAATAGAGCAAATGGAAGCTAATGACTTTATAAGAAACCAAGAAATTACAAAACAAAACCAAAAGAATGAAAAAATAGAATACAATATGAAATATCTCATTGTAAAAACAATTGACCTGGAAAATAGATCCAGGAGTGACAATTTAAAATTTGTTTTTTACATGCAACATGAAATAAGAAATACAGGTAATGGGGTATAGAAATCTATCTTGCCTACCAGAAAATAGATGAGATGGGGATAAGGGAAGGGAGGAGTGTGATAGAGGAGAGGAGTGTGAGAGAAGGTAGGGCAGATTGGGGGAAGGGACAATCAGAATGCATGGTGTATTGGGGTCAGGGGAGGGAAGGTATAGAGAGAAAATTTGGAACTCAAAATCTTGTGGAAATGAATGTTGAAAACTAAAAATAAATTAATTGGGAAAAAAAAGAAAGCCATACAAAAAAAGAACAGACTAGTTGCATGTACGTAGTTCCTACATATATCTTTGTATGGAGTTTCACAAGTATTCTATATAGTTATGTAGTTAAAATTTGGTTATTTTAAATAGAATTTCTCTATTTTTTAAATGTACATTGATTATTTGTGTGGATTTATTTCATATCCTTGTACTTCTACAAGTTATTAATTATTTTAATTAAGTTTTGTTGAATCTCTGGAGTTCTCTAAGGAAATAATTATATCTGCAAAAGTGATATATTGCATTTATTTGTTTAACCTACAATAATTACTTCAATTTATTTATCTTGATTTATTTCTGTAGTTGGCATTTCCAGCATTATATCAATTAGTAATTGTGCAAATATATATACTACTTTTATCTTTGATCTTATTGAAAAGATCTCTGATTACTTGGTATAACACATAATGTTGGCTCTTGATTTTAGGTTAATAATACTTTCTATGTAAAGTAAATTCCATTTATTGTTATATTTTGACTACTTTTAAACAAAAATAGAAATTATTGGCTACAATTTCATATCTAGTCATATAATCATATGATTTTTGTTCTTCTTGTTATTAACAGAGCCTTATTTTGATAATTTTCATAATACTAATACCAGTCTGCATTCCTGGTAGAAATCTAACTTGGTAATAGTATATAAGATATTTTTATGAATTGCTGTAGATTTCTTGTTAACATTTTACTCCTTAAAAAAGACCAGAATAATTGGTCTCTATTTTTCTTTTTCTGCTTTGACTCTCTCTTGTTTAGATAACAAGAACCCATTTTTATCTTTAAAGGAAATGGTAACATCTTTTCTTATTTTTTTTCAGAGTTTATATAATTCAATTATTTTTTTTAATTTTCTTGAATTTTATTTTAAATCCATCTGGTTCTGCTTTTTTTTCTCTTTGAGAGTTCATTTGAGGCTTTTAAAAATGAAATTTTGTTTTACTGAAATTGAGTTATTTAAATTCTCTTTCTTATTCTCTCAATCTGGATATTACATGAATTTATAAATATTTGTCTAATTCAGTTAAGTTGTCAGTTTTTTAGTTGACTATTTTTCTAGTAATTTTATTTTTTCATCTATTTTGGGCTCTCATTTTTTATTTTTTACTGGTATTTTGGATTCCCTTTTATTTCTTTTACATGAAATTAATTGTTTATCTATTTTGTTTTTGAAGAATACTGACTTTTTATTAATGGATTTAATAATATTAATTCATAATTTTATTAATTTATTTTAATTAATTAATTGGTTTCATTTCCTCTTTGATTGTCAGAAATTATATTTTGCTATTAATTTGGGGGCCTTATAGTTATGTTTTTAGTTTTGTTTGTTATTTTTGTTTTTGTAATAATCTGTTCATTCTTTTGTTGATGAAAATGTTTAGAGATATAGATTTACCCTTAAGAGCTACTTTAACTAGAAATCACACATTTTGATTGGTTGTTGCATTATTGCCGTTATCTTTAATGAAATTATCTCTTATTTCTATGATTTGTTTTTGACCCACTAATTTCATTTCCAATTAACTTTTAATCCTTTCTTCAAAGATACTTTATTTAATATAATGTTTTATTTCATTGAGGTAATGTTTATTGTTAAAAACATATTGAATATATCTGCCTTACTACTTTAATAAAATATCTCCTTAAAGGCTCTCTTTCCAACAAAATGTTTCTCATCACCCCTATATCAAAATTATTCACAATTTCTTGAAATATATGACAAGAGATACCATTTCTTAGTGTCTTCCTATCATGAATATTATGCAATATGTAAAACATTTGTAAATATGTAAGATATTTACAAATTTGCCACTGTAATTGGTGAGATCCACCACAGAATATAAATTGAAGAGGGATTCCCTGTATCTGTTAGGGTCCTGTTGATTGACATTCTATTGGTTGATTCAGGCCCTGGAACATTATAAAACCTTTCTGAAGGAAAAATAATCTTCCAAAACTATTTGAATTTATCATGCACCTAGGACATCAATGATCTCAAAAAAGTTATCGTGCATATGCCTTACAAATGAATGGACAACCTGAAAAATATATCTTTCAGTGTTTCTGGATAGATAGGTAGGTAGGTAGATACATAGATGGATGGATGGATGGATGGATGGATGCATGGGTGGGTGCATGGATAGATAGATAGATAGATAGATAGATAGATAGATAGATAGATAGATAGATAGATAGATAGATAGATAGACAGACAGACAGATAGATGATTTATAGATATAAATCACATCTATAAAGTTATATTTATATGTAAATATATGTATCATATGGGTGTAATGGTAATTTAAATAGGAAAGTCTTTCCCACTCATTAATAGGCTCATGTCTCCTGCTGGGTCACATGGAAACCTGAGCTATGTGAGTCTGTGGAGGGAGGAGCTTGCTTAATAAGTGGAACAGGAAGGGATAGAGCAAGAAGGATGGATAGGGAAGAGGCAGAGCTAGAGCAGAGGTGAGAGGAAATTGGTCAGAGCAGTCTGAATTGAGGAAGAGAGAGGAGGCAGACAGCTAGGCTTGTGAGTGTTTGTTTGTTTGCTTGCAGGAAGGCTCTAGCATGAGGAAGACTTAGGAATGGTGTTGTTTTCTACATTGTTATTGTGTATAGATTTTTGCTACTATGATGGATTTGGCTTTCTGGGGTTGGGATTTGACTTTCTGGTATCTGAATAAATGCTTTGGTACTGTCTTCCATGTGAAGAGTCTGTTGTATTTAGCAATTCAGAATTGAGCCCCAATATTCATGACTGTCATAGGTGCTGTGAATATCACATTGACCCTAAAATGAGATAATACATATAAAACACTATATTAATATTAACTGTTGTTATTAATATTCCTTTGGTTGTGATATTTCTAGGACAGACAATATAAAGGGATGAGTTTAACCCAGAACTAAACAGGACAAAAGGAGTAAGCAAATCTCCTTTAATTGCCCCAATTTTATTCTGGAAACATAGGTTCATTTTTCAAATGCCAATAATATGTCCGAACTTTTAAGAACTAGAAAACAAGAAGACATTAAGGAGATGTATCAGTGAGAAAAAAAATGAGTTGGTCACATGCAAGGATAATTGATTTGTTATTAAACACAAGAATGTTTTCTAATACATTGAGTGGACTCATTTTGACCAACTTAGAAGATGATAACAACAGTCACATAGGATGAAAAAAAAGCATTCAAATGGATGAGGCCATATGTGATTTGTATATCTGAAGATCTTAAAGGCTATATATAAATGACTTCTTCAACATAACAGTGAGTTAGTGGCAGAGACTGAACATCTATCAGGTTCTTTAATTGTCAATCTACTACACTTTGTTCCAGAAAAAAATCCTCTAAAATACAGGTTTATTAATTTTTTATGACTGCTAAGGGCAACCTTAGGTACTGTGGGGAATCAAAGAGACTAAAATCTCTCAGTAGGGAAATCTAAGCTTCTAAAGGGAGGAAGGAGACAAAGAAAAGAAGGATGGAAGGAAGGACCGAAGGAAGGAAGGGAGGAAGGAAGGCAGAGAGGGAGGGAGGGAGGAAGGCAGAAAGGACTTATTAAGTACCTACTTGATAAGGCACTGTGTTAAGCACTTTTGCAAATATTATCTAATTTGATTCTCACTGAGAGTTAGAAAATATTGTTATCCCCATTTTACAGTGGAATAAATTAAGACAAAAATGAAGCCCAAGTGACTTGTCTAGGGTTACACAGCTAGCACGTATCTGAAGTTGGGATTTAAACTCAGACATTTTTGACCCCAGGGCCAGCACACAAGCAGTATTTTTAGTCTAATACAGTCGTCTCTATCAAACATTGTGGGAATTAAAATCTTTGAAGATTCTTGCTGGGTGAAATTAAACAAAAAAGATATTCTTTCTAGTTATAGGAAGGCTACGTGATTTTTGTACTATATAAAAATATGAATTGGCTGGTATTCAGCTCTTTCAAAGCTCATTTCACCCGTCAACTCATTTCATCTTGTCAATTCTTCGGTGGAGAAAGAAGAGAGCACATCAGCATACTAAGAATAGAAGAAAAGGTCAAATCTAGTGACCTCACTTTTTATCATTTCTATTCCCCAATAAAGGTATAGAAAAAAACAAAATCTGTGAGATATGTAGCTTAATCCAACTCTAACAGGGCAATAAGAAGAAGAAAAAAAGAATATAGGACACAGAATATGTCTCCTCAAGGCTTCATTATCCAGATGAAGAAGGTGATCCCTCCAGGAAATCTTGAATGGCAGGTATGTAATATCTCTTTCAATGGAATGTAAACTCCTAGAGGGAGTTAGCTGTTTTGATTTTACTTCCCATACTTTACATTATGACAGTGCTTAGAGATACTTCATAATTGATTGGACTGATTGAATGATTTCAAAGTTAGACACTTCAAGTTTGCTTTCATATCTTGCTTAACTTGTCCATTTTGCCTGACCTAGTGATTTTCGCTTTTCCCATTATGCTCAACATTTTGTGGCTCTGACAAGAGTCCTGGACACTACATAAAGATCAGCCAGTACTAGTGTCTGACTGGTCTACCTGAAACAGATAGAGGTTTACACCATTACTGAAAATTTTTGAAGGAGGCTTTAAGGTTTGTTGGTTGTAATATCCTTTAGAGAGTGGTTTCCATTCTTTTGAGAGTTAGGGGACTATTTTAGCCAGAGTTCATTTTTTAATATATGGGCTGGAGACAAGGAATCTATCCCAAAAGGAATTACTTGGTTCATGGTTTTGTTGTTGTTTTTATTTATTTCTCCTTTTCACCACTGTTTTCTCTGGGTCGCAACACTTATAATTTCAATAGAAATCTTTTCTCCCATGCTTATAACTTTTTGACTTTGGCAAATCGTTTAGCAACCCTAGGCTTTTTTCCTCATCTATAAAATGAAGAATCTCTAAGGTTTCTTTTAGCTCTAGATTGACATTCTCCCCTTACCTGCACCAATAACATTATATAAGGTAGTACAAATAATATACCCCATGTAAGAGATGAGAAAACTGAGACTTAGTGACTTGTTCCTGGTTATGAAGCTAATAGTATTTGAGGCAAGATTCAAACCCAGATCTAACTACAAGCTCATTGTAATTTCCCAGTGTTGCTTTCAAGAAGTAGTGTAAAAAGTTATTTTAAATTTAGAGAACTATATAGCACAAAGGTTCAAATAAAGAGATCTTTAAAGCCAATTCATTTATAATGGCTTGTTTCAATAAGTTAGTGATTGAAAAAGTTGCTGTGATGGTTAGTTGAGTGATAAAACTATTTTTGCAAAACAAACCACCTAGCCACAAAAACCCACTAGGGGTTTCCTCCTAAAGTTTAATACTTCCACTAATCATTCTAAGTGAATATACTGAGGAAACAAAAATTGTTCCTGTTAAAATATTTGCCCATACAGTGTGGAAAGGTCACTTGTCAGCAGACTTACTAAACCATGGAAATTTTCAGTAAAGACTGTTCTCACTTAGGCGCACTCAGCTGCTGCTTAAACACAACCAACAGGAGCCATGATCAAGCCTCAGCTTAGACACCTTTTCATAGTTGGAGATATTTGTCATACTTCCTTCCTTTATATCCAGAGGTGATAAGATGCTCCCAGCTTCACAGCTCAATCTCTGCTGGGAATTCCATGTAAAGGCAGAACAAATAAGGATCAGCTGGGATCCGCACAAGATGCTAACAGCTCCAGAGAGCAGTATTCCTCACTTCCAACTCACTCCTGTCTTATTTACTACCTTTCTAGTTCCCTATCCCAGCCTCAGGCTTTCACCCTTCCTCCTTGTTACCTTTCAAGGTATTACGACGGAAGGGGTGTTGTGAAGCTAAAATGAGAGAACAGATATAAAATATTTTGCAAACCTTAAAGGACCACACAAATAGTCATTATTATTATTTCCATTATCATCGCTATTATTATTACTTTATGGTCATTAGACCTCCAAATGATGACTTCATTCCTTCAGACTTCTACTGAACTCCTGATGAGCTCAAGTAACGTTTACAGAACAATTCAAGGATGTGGTGGTGCGTGTTTAGCAACTGGGATCAAAGAGAGGAAAATGTATACATGGACATTCAAGTTCAATCTGTGCTATTAATGTTTCTTAACTATCGAAAATTAACAAAATAATAAATGAAATCCTGGTTTGCAGGAATTAACTTCAGAAGAATTTTCCCAATAAAAATGTAGCAATAAACTCTTAGACCTGGCTTTAGCATAACCCTGGGAAGCTCTCACACCTCCAGCTGCTTTCCAGTTACGGTGGGACAGAAATTCCCCTCCCATCTCCCAGGTGTTTCCACCATTGGGGACCCATCTCTTTAGGTCATTCAGGTAGAAGGGGATCAACTGGGAAAATGAGAGGTTTGTTCCCAATAGTACTAGTCCTACCTTCTATATCCATGCCCAAGTATAGTATTATGGAAAGGTCACAAGAACTGGAGCCAAAGGATCTGCCTGGGTTCAGTGGCCTTGGCGAAGTCACTTAACCTTTCTGAAAATCAGTTTTCTTCTCTGTAAAAAGAGAGGATTAAACTTGAAGTTATCTAACACCTCTTACATCTCTAAGACTATGAGTCTAGAGTTAGATAAAATGCTCAAGTTAAAGTTAGAAAGATCTGACTTTGACTTACTGCCTAAGACAATTACTCGTTGTGTGAACCCAGATTAGTAATTATCCTTTCTTAGCCTCAGTTTCCTCATCTGTAAAATGGAAATAATAATAATACCTATCTCAAAGTTGTGAGGATCAAATGTGATAACGTATGGAAAGTACTTTACAAACTTAAGACACTGTGTAAACATTAGCTCACATTCTTCTACCTGAGTAAATTTAGCCTGACAATATTCTTTTCTACTATTATTTTCATTATGTCCTCTGAAATCCATGTTTTTGGGGGATACAAGGGCAAAATTTTGAATCGGACTCTGACAATGTCAGTTAGACGCACTTTTACTATATATTTGATCTGAGGCAAAAGATTGCACTTCTCTGAGCTTCAGTTTTCTAACTTGTCAAGTGATAAGTTAGGACCAGATGATCTCTAAGACCCCTTTCAACTCATAAATTTCTAGTATCCTACATCTCTTCATCTCTTATTACTTCCATCTTCTGATATCCACTGAAGGTCATCCTCCCCCACCCTCCATGAAGACATATTTCTTATTATTTTCTCTAAAAGCTTTTGCTTTTTTATCCCCCTGACACATTGGTCCAGGAAAAATGAACTGGTATTTATTTTGATCTTCACTGGCATTTTCACTCTCTCCTGCCATCATTCTTTATTAACCATCAATCTTTCTTTAAAAGTCATTCAACTTTTATCCATATTCTTATTTATTATTCTCTACATAGATGAATAAAAACCTATCCATCTAACCATCCATTTTCCCTCTATCATTTCTCTGTCATTTATCTATTTATCTATCTACCTGCCTATCTAAAGGATTTCCCCTGATTTATCTAAATTGCACTGTGGTTAGTCTGGTATGAAAGATTTTTGGTAAAGCCATACTGCTAATGATTTCTGCTTTCATTTAAATGTTCTTATAAACTGTCCCTTTAAAAATGTGTTCTAGAATTTTGCTAGTAATAGAAGTCTAACTCATTGGAGCATAGTGTCCATATTCCACCCTCTTCTCAGTTTTAAAGTTTGGGCATCTGCCTATCTCCAAGCCTGTGACAACTATCCAATTCTCTAAAATTTGTCCATTTAATAGCTTTGAGGAGCAATGCTACATTTAATAGATCCATCCATCCATCTATTCATTGTGTTCTCTCTATCTCTTCCTGTCTGTCTCTCTTCCCCGCTCTGTCTCTGTCTCTTCCCATCTTTCTCTGTCTCTGTGTGTGTCTCTCTCCTTCTGTCTCTCTTTTTCTCCTTCTTATTCCTGAACTTCAAAGTATTTTCCAATCTCTCTCACATTATTCTTTTTTTGCGAAGATGAAGAATTATGAGCTCAATGAAAAGATAATGAGGTGGATTTTAAGTTGGTTGAACAACTACCCCTAAAGTCAATAAATGAGCAATACAGCATGCACAACACATGTCACTTTCCTCTCTTTCTCAACTTAATATGACAAGTAGTATATATTTATGCATATCTCTCTCTACATATATATATGTATATATGTATATATATATATACAAAAGCATATGCATGACTAGAATTGCATTTATGTATATATCCCCTGACCAAAGTTTTAAGAGAAAGAAAATTATACCTGGACATATATGGTTCTGCTTTCCTTGGGGTACTGCCAACAGCTTGCTGGTCAGATATCACCACTGATCTTCCTCTAATGTATGATACAGTATGATAGAATTACCTTTTGCAGACAAATACTTTCTGTCACTATCATCTACTGACCTGAAAAATCAATTCTGACTGGTCCCAAATAGAGATTCCTTAGGTTGTCCAACTAGAAGACTAAGGGAGTTTAAAAATGCTTAAGTGCTTATGTTAGTTAGTGTTGAGTGGTAGCCATAACTCAACCATCAACATTCTGAGGCAGGAAAAGAAAAAACTTGTCAAAGTAAAAGAGAGACAGACACTCACATTTTAAATGATTAACACAAAATGAACAATGATTGAAATGGATATTGAAGTGGAGGGTACTACCATCAGGATATGAGGGCAATCACTCTGACTCTACCTGGATGGCAATGCTAAGTACCAGGGCATGCATATTAATGTATTATATTCTTAGAGTCTCCTCAAGGGTACATCATTGAATACAAATTCTTCACAGCATTTGGAATGAGTGTGTTTTATAGATAACAAACTTAATACTATAATTATAAGCTTAGTGCCACTAAACAGAAGAAAATATGTAAGGGTTAATATGAGATGCTGTTCTTGCTCTTGCTAATTATACCAGGTAGGGTATTGTCTTTTGCCTTTCTTTGTGTCCCCAGTGCTTAACCCAGTGTCTGGCCCATTGTAAGTACTTAATAAATGCTTACTGACTGACAGTTACCAAGTCTTTTTTCCATATCCATTCCAGAAGTCAAAATTTTGCTAACTTCCATCCTTCAGGATACTGTCTTGAGCATCTACTAAAGAGGTTAGAACATAAAAAATGATCGTCACAAATACATTGCATTACTGTGATGTACTTAATTCCACTGCTCAAAAATTGTCTCTAAGTCCCTCTCACTTTTGAATGAAACAAACTCAAAATCACAGCATCTGAGTGTTAAAAGACACCTCAAAGGTCATCTAACTCAATCCGTCCTTGAATAAGAACATCTTTTATGATATCCACTATGAGTGGCTTAATTAACCTTTGTTTGAAGACCTTCAGTAAAAGGCAAACCCAATAACTCTTAGGAAAGTCCATTCTTCTTTTTGGATAGCTTTAATTGTAAGGAAGTGGTTACTATCATCTACCTGAAATCCTTCTCTCAGCTCTGTGCAGCTTCCTCCGACCTGTCATAGTTCTGTCCCCTGGGACAAAAGAGAACAATTCTAGCCCTTCTAGCTCTTTCTTCCCCATGAATGCTATTTGTCTTCCTTAGGCTGAACAACATTTCTGTTTTTGATGAGTTTGTTCCCCATCCTATGGGCCAGAGGGAGCTCCAGAAGGTTGAGCATTAGAGATAAGTAGATGACTTTATTGCAAGGTATTTCTGTTGTTTTTTTCTGTGCTCAATGTTCTTTTTTGACCTTGTACAGTTTCAAGGCAGTATTCAAAAGAATTAATGTTGACTGGATTCTGACCATGTTCTTTCTCTGAGGACATTACAAAAGCAATGAAGGAAGAAGATTAGCAACAGTGCTATTTTCAGTGCTTCTTAATATATTGATAGAGATTTCATAAGCAATAGCATTTACAACTGATGAGATTTCATTATCTCATTTTATTAATTTTTATGATAAACTTAACAAACAAGAACATGCCAGAATACAAAGAACAGAGAACGATTATACATGAAACTATCATCTAATACTTCCAGTCTTTTAAGTGTATATTAAACTTAACATGATGGTAACAACATTGCCTTGCTCATCTGTAGTCCATTCTGAATTTTCCTTTTATTTCCTGTTCTGCTTTTCAAGAGGAATTTCTCTGATATTCTTTCTTTCTTTTCTTCAGGCTCCTCTTTTTATAGATGAGCACACTGTGACTCAGAAAATTCATATACATAGAGTAGTATGTACCAGAGTCAGAATTCAAATGCAGCTATTTTAACTTCAAAGATAATGGTATGAGGATAGTATGTCACACTCTGACTCTATTGACTCCTTTTTCAACTCTCCCCTGTTTTTTAAATAATGCTCCCCTTGATCTCTGAACATCCTTATCAAACATCTCATCCTTTCTTTCCTTTCTTTAGCTTCTTTTTTCTTTTGTTTTGCTTTCTTTCTAACATTCATTTTTTTTAAATTAATTTCCCTCCCTCCCGCTCCTCCCCCACCCATTGAGAAGGCAAGCTGTATAAAATCAATTACACATGCGAATCATGCAAAGCATATTTCCATATCAACCATGTTGCAAATAAATAAATAAAGTGCATAAAAGCAGGAAGACTAAAGTAAGTGGAAAAAAATATTCTCAGAGTTCATCTGTTTTCGCTCCCTGGAAGTGGGCAGCATCTTTTCTTTCTTTTTTTTTTTTTTTTTTTATCATGGGTCCTTCGAGATTATCTTGAGTCATTGTCTTGATAGAGTAGCTAAGTCTTTCACAGTTGATCATGTTACAATATTGTGCTTATGGCATACATTGTTCCCCTTCATCTGCTCATTTCACTCTGCATCAGTTTATATGTCTTCCCAAGTTTTTCTGAAACCATACTGCTTATCATTTATTAAAGTACGGTATGATTCCATCACTATCATATATCACAATTTGTTCAGTCATTCTTCTACTAATGGATATCTCTCCAAATTCCAATTCTTGGGACAACAAAAAGTTGCTGTAAACATTTTTGCACATATCAGAACTTTCTCCTTTTCTTTGACCTCTTTGAGATATACTGTCTCCTCATTTTTGCTGTCAAATCCCTTGAACAGAAGTTCTTAACATGAGGCAAGTGGACATTTTAAAAAAGCTATTTTGATAATTCACAAATACTGCAACACAATATTGCATTTCAGTACAGTTGATTTCTTTTGTAAGACTGTTAGCTTTATTTTAGGCATTGCAAAACAGTATTCTGGGAAGGTACACATAGGCTTCACTAGACTGCAAAGGGGTATATGATGTTCACTCAAAAAAAGTTAAGAACATCTTCCATAAAAAGAACAGTCAATGACTATTTACTTACTTCCTAATGACTTCAGTACTTACAGTGCTGAAATAAGGCCACTGAGCCTGGGCTTGGAAGTACCTGTCTGCAATTCCTACTACTGGGAAGTTTGAGGTTGGTGATTATTTGAGTTTCAGAGTTCCGAACTATAGAAGAACTAATATGGTACCTATTTGATGAGCCCCTGAGAGGCTGGGAGGGCACCAAATTTCCAAACAGGGGTATACCAAGCTAGGTTACCTGGCCCAGTTTGGAACAAAGCAAGTCAAAGTGTGGCGTTGGGCCTCTCAGCAGTCTCTGTGCTTTCAGCATGGGCAATCTCAAATCAAATAAAACCAGATGAATATATCTAAAAGCAAAAAGAATTCAGAATGAGGATGTAAACAGGGAAATTTTATCCCTATATTGTTACCTTTAATTTGCGCTTTAAAAAACTGTACATGATAAAAGTCCATGGCTTCATATACAGTCTTCTTTTTTGTTGTTTGTATATCAAAGTGTTTGCATTTATTTATGATGGTTAAAGTTCATAATGAAAAAATTTTAAACAGAAAAGACCATAACATTTGCCATGAGAAAATATCTGGTGAATTTCAAAAGACAGCTTTAGTAGACTGATGGGTAATTAAGTCATTTCAATTGTGTCTGACTGTTTGTGACTCTACTTGGGGTTTTATTGCCAAAAATACTGGAGTGGTTTGCTTTTTTTCTCCAACTTATTTTATGGATGAGGAAACTGAGGCAAACATGGTTAAGTGATTTGCCCAGTGGCTTGCTCACATAACTAGTAAGTTTCTGAGGCTGGATTTGAACTCATGAAGATGAGTCTTGCTGATTCCAAGTCCAATGCTCTATCTATTGTGACACCTAGCTGTCCCAGGCTTATGGGGATAAAGGACAAATTTGTCTCTGCTCTGGTATTTAGGGAGTCTAGTTTTATTTCATGCACAATTTTATTTCAATAGCATCATGCTATCATTGGCTTTTCCGTACCTTTGAGCTGACACTGAAAGATACAGTGAGTCAAGTCTAGCATGTGGTAAAGGGTCTATTAAGTCAAGGCTACCCTTTTTGAAACTTCGAACACCCCAAACTTCCATCCTCTTGCTGTTATGATGGGTCAACTCCCAGAATTTTGCCACTCTTTGACTTTTAGAAAACTGATGGACAATTACCCCCATGGTCCACCTCAGCAAAGTCTTTGGGAACCAGGTGGGCATGAGCTGGTAGCAAAACAGACTCAAACCCGGCTATGGTTTTACTTTAAGTCATTTGGTCACTAGAGAATGAATGCTCTCTCTCACCAATCAGAGGCAGCAGCTATATATTTTTTCTCTTCCCACAACTACTCTCACCCTGAGACTGTCTTCCTTATGGGCTAATTTAAAACATTATTGACCACATGGGTTAATGGTGTTTCTCTGAGCCATGGATACCTAGGGGAAAATTGCACACTTTAATTTGATGTTAGCACTATAGCCTGCTGCTGCACAGAGGGGAAGCACTAAGTGGATCCTGGGGAAATTATAATATATCAACTCCTCTGGAATCCAGAGTATACTTAGCAGATTGAAGGTTTAGTAGCAGTATATAATAAGCCTCTTCACTAATGAATGACATATCAGTATGCTTGTGGATTGCATGGAAAGTATAAACACAGACATATATGTGTGTTTATCCCTTTCTGTTTAAATCTTTCCCTTCCAGTTAGAAGTAGAGATAGCAACTTCCCTCTGTACATCAGGAGAATTTTTCAAGACCTGGGTGGGATAACTACCTCTTGTCTAGAGGAAATTTCTAAGGTACTTTCCCCTAAGATATCTGGCATTTAAGGCCCAATTAAAATGACAAATTCTCTTTTAAGGGATCTGTGACATCCCTTTTTCTACCACCCACCAATTGGTGAGTGACTTTCTTTAGAGTTTTCATTTTGGCACATATGTTTCCTTTGCCTTATCTCATCCTTATATAATAGAGTGTGGGGAGTGGGCGTGTTGGGTTTTGTTATTGTTGTTTTGCTTTTGATATTTGGGGATGGCAGTCCCATGTATCTGGAATGCATTCCCTCCTCATCTTTGACTTAGAATTCCTCTGTTCCCTTTATATGCAATTAATATTCACATATATAATATTCAAGCTCATTATCAATCAACAAGCATTTATTGCGCCTACTATGTGCCTTCACTATGCTTAACACTGCAGAGGAGAGAAAATCTAGGAGAAAATGCTGGTTATTAATATGAATATTAAAGAATATTTGAAAAAAGGGAGTGATAAAGGGTTATTAAATTTGGCTATTAAAAGATCATTGTTAACTTGGTAACTTTGGCAGCTTTCATTTGAGTGATGAGGTAAGAAGACAGATTGAAAATAGTCAAGAAATAAAAGAAGAAAAAATGGGCCAATAGCAACAAACAGATTTTCCAAAGAATTAGTTTGAGGCAATGGAACCAAGATGGTGGATAAAAGGCAGGAACTTGCCCTAGCTCTTCCAAATTTCACTCCCCCCCATACAACTTGAAATAAAACCTCAAAATGAATTCTGTAATGGTAGAACCCACAAAAGAACAGGGTGAGGTAATTTTTCAGCCTCAGACAACTTAGAAAAATTGCAAAAAAGTTCTGTCTCCCTCAGGTGAAAGGGGTCTCAGCCCAGTACAGTCAGTGTCTGGGCAAGCTAGAGGGAGATCACAAGCCCCAGAACAGGTAAGCAAACAGGGGACTAAGGCCCTGATACAACAGGCCAGTGGCATAGTGGGACAACTCAGAGGCCGCCAGTCCCTGGCACAACAGGCAAGTGACTAGGTCTGGCAGGATTAGAGGCCTGGCACAGCAGGTCAGGGGCCAGAAAACTGGTACCTGGCACAAAAATAAACTTGAAATGGTGCCCTCTCCACCCCAGAAGAAGAACTCAGTTTTAAAAGTAAAGAAATGGGCTGCAAAATGAAAGAAAGAAAAAAAAAACCTGATGATAGACTTAGAAGAGAATAGCAATCTCAAGACTACTACATGAAAAGCGTCAAAAAGACATATGAATTGTTCTCAGGCCCAAAAAGAACTTTTGGCAAAACTGAGAAAGAATTTTAAAAATTAACTGAGAAGGGTATAATAAAAATTGGAAAAATAAACGAGTTTTGCAAGAGAATCATGAGAAGAAAAAGTCTACAGCTTGGTAAAGGAAGAAAAAAATGGAAAAGGATGTTCAAAAAAATCACTGAAGAAAAAAACTCCTTAAAAAGTAGAATTAAAAAAATAGAAAAAGAGGTATAAAAGCTCACTGAAGAAATTAATTCCTTAAAAAATAGAATTGGGCAAGTGGAAGCTAGTGACTCTACGAGACATCAAGAATTAATCAAACAAAATCAAAATCATGAAAAAAATAAAAGAAAATGTGAAATAGATCTTTGGAAAAAACAACTGATCTAGAAAATAAATCCAGGAGAGATAATTTAAGAATCACTGGGTAAACTAAAAGCCATGGTTTTTTAAAAAAAATTTAGAGAGCATCTTTCAAGAAGTTATGAAGGAAAACTTCCTTGATTTTCTGAAACCAGAGGATAAAATAGCCATTAAAAGAATCCACTGTTCACTCCTGAAAGAGATTACAAAATGAAAATTCCAAGGAATATTGTAGCCAAATTCCAGAATTATCAGGTCAATGAGAAAATACTACAAGTATCCAAAAATAAACAATTTAGCTATCAAGGAGCCACAGTCAGTATTACACAGGATTTAGCAGCTTCTACATTAATGGTTGGGGGACTTAGAATATGATATTCTAGAGTACAAAGGAGCTTGGATTACTACCAAGAATCATCTACCCAGCAAAATTCAGCATAACTTTTCTGGAGAAAAAAACGATATTCAATGAAATGTAGACCTTTCAAACATTCCTGATGAAAATAGCAGAGCTAAATGGAAAATTTAATTTTGAAATATAAGACTTAAGAAAAGCACAAAAAAGAAAGCAGAAAAGAGAAAACCTAAGCTATTCAATAAAGTTAAACCATTTACATATGTATACACAAGGATAATACTTATAGCTCTTAAGTTCTGTATCATTATTAGGGCTATTAGAAGTATATATGGAAAGTACAGGTGCAAGTTGAGTTTGATGGGATGATACAAAAAAAAATTAAGGGGTAAAAATAAGGATTGCACTGGGAGAAGAGGGAAGAGAGAGGTAGAATGGGGGTAAAGTATCTCACATGAAGAATCATGAAAGGCCTATTACAGTAGAGGGGTAGAAGGGAGGGGGTGAGCACTGTTTGAACCTTACTTTCATTTAACTTGACTGGAGGGGGAAATAAAATACATTTAGTTGGGTAGAAAAATACATATTACCTTACTGAAAAGTAAGGGGGGGGGGGACAAGAAAAGGGGAAGGAGGTGATAGAGGGCAGATTGAGGGAAGTGGTATCAGAAGTAAAGCGCTGATGAAGAGGGAAAGGGTGAGAGAGAAGTACAAAAAGACATAAAATAGAATGGAGGGAAATACACAGTTAATAATCATGACTGTGAATGTAATAAACTCCCTTATAAAATGGGAGTGGACAGCAGAGTGGATTAAAAATCAGAATCCTACAATATGCTATTTACAAGAAATCCATTGGAGAGGAGAGAGACAGAGAGAGAGAGACAGAGAGACAGAGAGAGAGACAGAGAGAGAGACAGAGACAGAGAGAGAAAGAGAGAGAGAGTGAGGAAGGGAGAGAGGGAGAGAGAACTGAGGTAGATTTGTGAGAATACAAGTCATTCCCCTATTGATAAATGGTCAAAGGATATGAAAATTGCAGTTTTTGGATGAAGAAATCAATGCTATCCATGGTAATATGAAAAATTATTCACAGTCTAAATCACTATTGATTAGAGAAATGCAAATTAAAATGACTCTGAAGTACCACTTCACACTTAATAGACTGGCTAATATGACAGAAAAAGAACATAATAAATGTTGGAGGGGATGTAGGGAAAATTGGGACATTAATGCATTGTTAATGGAGTTGTGAACTTACCCAATCATTCTGGAGAACAACTTGAAACTATGCCAAAAAGGTTATAAAATTGTGGTACCCTTTCATCTAGCAATACCACTACTAGGTGTGTATGCCAGAGAAATTAAAAGGGGGCAGAGAAAGGACCTATTTGCACCAAAAATATTTTAGCAGTTCTTTCTGTAATGACAAATAATTGGAAATTTAGAGAATGCCCTTCAGTTAGGGAATGGATGAACAAGCTGTAATATATGGTTGTAATGGAATATTACTGTGCTATAATAAATGAGGAGCAAGCTCATGACAGAAAAATCTGGAAAGATTCGAATGAATTGATGCAAACCAAAATAAGCAGAATGAGGAGAACTTTGTATGCAGTAATAGCAACATGTACAGTGATCAACTGTGAATGACTTAGCTATTCTCAACATATTAGTCATGTTGTGAAAGAAGACACAGAAGCAAAGGGAGGGAAACATGAAAAAAACACAGAAAGTGAAAAAATGTTATGCTTCTATTTGCATTCAGACTTCATCCCTTCTTTTTCTGGAGATGGATAGCATTTATCATCACAAGCATTTAGAATTGTCTTGTCCCTGATCTACCATTCAATTTCTTAGCTAGTACCAGATAGTTTAATGATTACCATTTATAATACAGTTTGTGATCTGTTATGGGTAGGCCATCTTCTTTTACTAATATGGAAATGTTTACCATTTCAGGGAGGTGGTATTGATGGAGGAAGAGAGAAATTTTTTTTTTAAATGAATGTTAAGATTACCTTTACATGCAACTGTGGGAAAAATAAAGTATTATTTTAAAAAAGAATTTATCTTGGATCAGGAGAAAAGATATGACAATAACTTGACAATAGTACTTAGAGGAATTTTTATGGTGGTGGTTGTTTTGTTTTCAGGACCCTGTGGACTTGGGTGTCTGTAAGCAGGAGAAAAGGAACCAACTCTTTTAAAGGATGTTTGTAGCAACAATTGAATCATAAGCAAATGTGGAAGGCTGAACTTGGAGAAGAGACAGATTACTTCATCTTCAGGGAAATCAAGGAAAGGGGAAAAGGAAGAAGAAATACATCATGAGATTTTGAGATGCATAGGATGGGAGAAGGAGGAAACTGACAGGTAACAGTCTCTTATTTTCTCAGTAAAGTATGAGGCAAGGTTCTCACCTAAGAGAGAAGAAAGAAAGACTAGTGTGGGAGGCTTGAGGAGAAAAGGTTTTTTTGGTTTTTTTTTTTTCTTATAGTAAATCCTTCCAAAACATCATTTGTACAAATAATACTTCTAGCTTAGTGTTAAAAATACAAGACATTTGTCTGATACTACAAAACAACTTGGCTCTGCTGGTGATTTTTTCCAGACTGAATAAGGTTTAACCTTGTCAACTGCCTATGCTGTTACTGTTTGTCATCACTGGGAGAAAAAGAATGAGCTCCAGAGGATGTGCGGTCAGTATCTATGGAAGCATAGAAGACCAAACAAGAATAATTTGTGTTAAATCAGGATTTATTTTAGCAATTACACAGAACAACAATCATTTTTTGCCCTTAGTGAATATTCAATCCTTTTCAAAGGAGTCCTTTAAAGAAAGAAAATATAGACTTACAAGATAAGGAATATTAAAGCATCATAAGGAAATTGGTTTGTTTACCACTTAGTAGATCACCTTACTGTGCTCAGCATGTAGTCAGCATGGTTTATAAATTATAAAGTACTGCACAATAATTTTATATCCCCTTTCCCACATGGATGCCCAGAAACAATCTATACATAGTTCAGTAATTAACACATTCCACAAATTAAAATTCAAAACACTTACAAAAGTGCTTTCGCAGCTCCAGAGCTGTTCCCATTAGTGAAGTTCCTTAGATAGATCTACTAACATATTAACCATACAGTTTCCTTATCCACTGACTCCTTCCCTGTCACCTACAAAAATGCCCAAATTTCCTCATTCTTAAGAAAGATTTGACCCTTCCATTCCCTAATGTTATCATCCTATAGCTCCTGCCTTTGACCATCTCTTAGAATATGTAACTTCCTTCAAAAAACATCTCAGTGCCATCATCTGCAAAAGGCCTTTTCAGATCCATGCCTCATTCCATTTTGCTAATGTTCTTTCCTTCCTGAAACTGACTTGTACATACTTTTGTATTTATTTACCTATATATGTGTTGCAAACCCTAGTTAGAATGTAAGTTCTTTGTGGGCAGAACCTGTTCCATGCTTCTCTTTATCTTCACTGGGTATCCTGTATGCTAAATGATTGTTGAACTGAATATAAATTTTGAAGAAAAAAAAGTCCAATTTACTTACTTGCTTCTACCTCTTCACTTTCCACTCACTTCTCAAGCTCTTGCAATCTGACTTTCCATTGCTCCACTCAGCTGAAGAGGATCTCTTCCCAAAGTTATTGATCAGATCTTACTTGCTCAATATCGTAGACTTTTATTCCTCCTCATTCTTACCTTGTTGCAGTATCTGATGGTCCTGATCAACTTTTCTTCCTGAATATTCTCTTCTACTTTTGACTTTTGCTCTCTGATCTCCTCCTCTTTATACAGCTGCTCTTTGGTCTCCTTTCCTGAAATATTATTACCTGATCACCAGAGTTTCTTAGGGCTCTGCTCTGGACATTCTCTTCTTCTTTCTCTGTACCTACTCTCTTGTTTATATCTATACACTGTTGACATCCACATTCCTTCTTTATTAGGCACATTTCATTGGCAACTTCCTAATGTTCATCCCACCTGGATGTTCCCTAGGCACCTCAGTCTACCTTTTCTAAACAGAAAGGATTGTATTCAATAGAATTGTGGGAAGACTGAGACATACTAAGACCTAGAGGAGATAAAATTCCCCGCAAACATCTCAACAACGTGTAAAAATGTAGCTGAAGGAAAAATAATAAAGAAAAAAAGAGGAACAACTCTAAGCTTCTTTATTCAATGAAAAACTGAACAAAGAAGACTTCCAGAATCCCATAGAATCTATAGATGGAGACAAGCCAGGGTAGGCAAAATGCAAAGTATGCAAGTATCATGGACCCAAAGTGGGAGACAGTACCAGACCAGTTCCCAATGCAGGGAAAAGGCTACACTGGATCCCAGGCAACATTCAGGTAGCCTCAAATGAGTGACAGGTGGAGAAAGGGCTAAAGCTTAGGAAGTTTAATACACAAGAAAACCAGTGCCCAGGCAGTTCACATTTGAGTCACAGAAGAGATCATCAAGGTAACACGGGGAAGAAAAGCACCTCACATCTTGCAGAAAGGCAAGCATGATCAGTATGATCAATGATGTCTGGTTTGAATTCATCAGGATTATATCAAAGGATGGAGCCATCTTTGGAATGTTCAAGAAAAAGAAGAAAGACAAAGAGCCTACACCAAAACTCTTAGCTGATCCAGCAAGAGAATGAGCCCAAACCCAAGATTTCTTGCTGATGGGGAGGCCCATTGTCAATCAATACACCAGAGCTGATTGGAATCTGCCCAAATCATCCTGCAAGAGTGCAGGAAGGTGCAGAGTCTAATGCAAGCATAAAGACCCAAAAAAGAAAATTATATTGGAAATATTGGTAAATGGAAGGAAATGCTGACCACAATAAAGAAAACTATTACCTGAGAGAATTCCAACAATAAAACCTAAAAGAAAAGAGTAATTCCAAGAAGTCCATCCAGTAACAGAGAAAAGAATATCCCAGTCACAAGAACTACTAGGCAACTTAAAATAACTGAAACAGGCAAAATGTAGTATTAAAGAAAATGACAAAGAGAATAAGTAGATTAGAACTGATGGTATTAAATTAAAAATTGAACTTTCTAAAAATTAGAAAAAGCCAAAGGAAAGTAAGATGAAAATATTAAAATAAAATAAAATATTGGAAAACAGAAAAACAGAAAAGATAAGAATTAGCAAAAATGATTAATCAAGAAAACATGTCTAGAAAAGATCATCTAGTATTCAACAGATTGCATAAAAACATGACCAAAAAAGAAGTTGCCTGGATACAATATTTTCAATAATTTCTTTTAAATTTCAAGATCTGTTATGACTAAAGGCAAAAGTAAGAATAGAGAATACATTAGTTGCTTTCTGAAATAAGCAACCCTTCTACAAAGAAAATTCTGAGGAATGGCATGTCCAAAATCTAGAGCTTCTAGTTCAAAAATAAAGTGGCCAGAAAGAAAGAATTCAACTTACAAGGAGCCACAATGAGAATCATACAAGATTAGTCATTTTCTATCAGTGATAAATAGGAGAGCCCAGTATGTAATATTCTAAAAGGTAAAATATTAGTCAATCAATAAGTATTTATTAAGTAACTGCATGTGTTAAGCCCTGTGCTAAATACTGTAGCAATTTATGGCCTAGTACAGCTTATCCAACAAAACTGAACAGAATTCTACAGGGAAAAAAATAAACAAACAAATATACTTTTAATGAAATAGAAGACATATTGGCTCCCTCCAAAAAAATCATACCGAGTGTAAATACTGAAATACAAAAAGGGTCGAAAGAAATTTGCCAAGATAAGTAATTTTCATCAATATGAGAATACTTGCAGTATTTTACAAATGGTTATTTTTTTCTAAGAGGGAAGAATTAAATAGTGTTTCAGTACTTATATAACTTCAAAACGTTACTCCCAAAGAGTAACACAGAGGGTCTGTGGGCAATTTTGCTTTGTTTTTATGGTCTTTGAAAATGTTATGAGAGGAAAATAAAACATTTAAGAGGGAGAGCAAGAAAGGTATGAGAGTAGGAACTTAAAAAAAATAATTTCTAGCAATAAAGCATGAAATGTGAATTACGATTAAATAAAAAGATTGAATAAAAACCTATTATGGGGGGCAGGGCGAGAGAGAGAGAGAGAGAGAGAGAGAGAGAGAGAGAGAGAGAGAGAGAGAGAGAGAGAGAGAGAGAGAGAGAGAGAGAGAGAGAAAGAGAGAGAGAGAGAGAGAGAGAGAGAGAGAAGAAAGGCAATGCAGTTATAGAGATTAATTTAATTATAAATCACTTATGTTGATTGAACAAACTGCTTCTCTTTCACCATCTTTTAAAAAAAAGAAAGTAGCTTTAATTATTTTTAGTAATTAAATGGGCCCTATCCAATCCAAACACTGATCATCAACTCCTCTTACTTACACAAGATTGTCCATTACTACTCAACTTGGCTTCAGCCATCATCATTCTAGGGCTTACCACATTGATGGTAGTTACAGAGTGGAAACTCAGCTAACTTATCCCAATGAAGTTCAAAATTCTCAGATGAAAAAGATCACCCAACCTCAGCTTCCTTAGTTGTTGGGACAACAGGCGTATGCTACAATGCCTAATCTTTTTTGTAAAGAGGAGGAATGGCCCCAGGGTCAAAAGGGAGGGAAAGTAGAAGAGAATATCGAGAAGGAAAATTAATGATTAGTAGCCATAAGGGTAAACAATGAATGGGATGAAATCCCCCACAAAACATAAGAGAATAGCCTTTAAGACAGAATCCAACAATATCTTCTTTTATAAGAAACACACTGATAACATAAATATTCATTGAGTTAAAATTAAGGGACTATAACAATATATATTTCAATAAGCTAAAAAAAAAGCAGGAGTAACAATCATGATTTCAAAAAAGGAAACAATACAAATAGAAATTATTTTAAAAAGAGCTAAATGGAAAGTATATATCATGCTTAAAGATACCATACATAATCAAATACATACATATAATCACACATATACGCTTTATATCTTTATGTAAATACATACATATACACATATACACTGAAAGAAAAAGTTAATTAAATTTCAGGGAGAAATAGACAATAAAATCAGAATAGTGAAATACTTCCATGTATCCCTTTCAGACCTAGAGAAATTGAATAAAAAGATAAGCAAGAAAGAATCTAAGGACCTAAATAGAACTTTTAAAAAATAGAGATGACAGCTCTTTAGCAATTTCTGAATAGTAAGAGAGCAAAAGTCATATTTAGCAGATATATATATATAGTCTTTGCAAAACTGATCATGTTTTAGAGAATAAGAAATCTCAGAAATATAGAAAAGGAGAAATAATAAGCATTTTCTTTACTGATCACAATGGCATAAAAGCATATTCAAAAAAAACTTTTTAAAGGAAAAAATTAAGTTTACTAAATAATTTATCTTGAAAGAACTGTTAAGTCAAAGAACAACTCATAAAAATCATAGAAAATTTCATTAAAAGTGACAATCGGATAACATAATAAAATAAATTGAAATGTAGCTATAGTAATCCTGAAGGGAAAAGTTATTATCTTTAAATCCTTTCATCAACAAAAGAAAAAGAACAAATTAATGACTTTTGCATACAACTAAAAAAAGAAAAAAACTAGAAAGGCAACAAATCAGATCCCTTCAACTAAATACTACAGTAGAAATTCTGTAAATCAAAGAACAGATAAAAGTGAATGTGAAATAAACAAAATAACTAGAAGCTTATTTAAAATCTAGCAAGTATATATATAGATGTCTAGTTTGATTTTTAAAACAGAAGAAAACCTAAAGTACATTTAAGTCTTTCTCATAGCTTCCCTCCTCTTTCTTCTCTCTTACTTAGGTTGTGGCCACTGCTGTAGAAATTCAGTCAAATGATTGAGCCAAGCTTCCTTTAGTTCTTCTCCAAGACACCCTAGGTTCTTGTCTGAGGAGCTTCCTAACTTAAGCCTGTGAATCCCCTGAGGTACTGGAGATCCAATCTCATAAAAATCAATACATACCAAGTTTTGTTTTGAGTTTAATCAAAATGTTCAGTCTATCCACTGGTAATCTTTGTCTGCTTTCAGACTGATTAAGTAATCTCTCTTCCTTAAAGTGGTATCTTTCTGATAAGAGATTTTTCTTCACTTGGTCTTCAGTAAACTGATGACACTACAGTTTCAGAATCACCTGTCCCGCATCCCCTTCTAAAAATCAAGCAAACCAAAAAGAAAAAAGGAACCTCTTATATGATTATATCAGGGATTTAGGAAATTTTCAGTCATCCTCTGTTTCTATCAAATTACAAGAAAAAAGGAATTGAATGGGATCTTCGCTATTATACTATTAATAATTACTTCATAGTAGTTATTACTTCAGTTAGTTATGACATATCTTCAAAGCTATAAAATGTACTTTGTTTCTATGCCCAAGATTTAATCTAGGCATTCATTCTATATATGCCAAATTAGTCACCTATCAAGTATATCCTATGTTCCAGGCAATCAATATACATCAATTAAATTCCTACTATGTGCCAGGCATTGGGAATAAAAAGAAAGGAAAAAAAAGTCCCTGCTCTCAAGGAGCTCACAGTCTAATAGCAGAGACAATATGCAAACAACTATGTATAAGCAAGATATATGCAGGATGAATTGAAGATAATCATCTAAAGGAGGGCATTAGCGTTAAGGAGGATAGAGAAAGGATTCATGCAGAAGGTAGCACTTTAGCTGAGACTTGAAGGAACTTTAACTTAAAGTTAGGAGGCAGAGATAAGAAGGGAGAGAGTTCCAGGCTTAGGCAACAAATTTTAGTTAAACTTTAAATAAATCAAGAGCATAAAAGCAAACCAAAAACAAACCAAAAGGCAAATATTCAAAGACTACACAAAGATAACTTGTAAAGCATACATCAACAATTATCACATCAAAACATAATTGCCAAGAATTCAATGAAATATGCAATTAACCATCAGAGTCATCAATAACACAGAACTGGCATTGCTGTTAATTAACAGTAGTCAATACTACTTTAAGCAATCCCATTGGGGGAGCTAGATGGTACAGTGGGTAGAGCACCAGTGCAAGAATCAGGAGGACCTGAGTTCAAATCTCACCTCAGACACTTGATAGTCACTAGTTGTGTGACCTTGGGCAAGTCACTTAACCCCAATTGCCTCATCCTGGGTCATCTCCAGTCTTCCTGATGAATTCACTGGATTCAGATGGCTCTGGAGGAGAAGTGAGGCTGATGACCTGCACAGCCCTCCCTCACTCAAAACAAAGTCAAGTGCAAGTCATGTCATCATTTCTCTGATTGCATGGTCTTGTTTGGCAACACAGGACGAACACACACACAAGCAATCCCATACTAGCGAAGCAGTGTACCATGTATCTAGAAACCCACAGGGAATGAAGAAAATATCAGAGGGGAAAATGAATTCCTTTGAGAAAGATGGGCATACAATTCTAAGCTAGAATTAAGTTTTCTAGTGAGAAAAAGAATATTTTTTTAAATTCATAAAACTCAAAAATTAAAATCAAAATGGATGCTAAAAAAGAAAATAAAAATATTTCTGAATGAAATGAGAAGTTTGAGGATTCCAGTAGATGAACATATAATATCTTAACTTGAAATAAAGAATTCAGTTGGAGAAGAAAAAAATTAAAATTAGTCTTTAAAATAAAGTTAATTTTTTAATAAAATTTTTAAAAATCCAGTTAAGAACAACAATCCACATCTGTAAAGCACCATTGTTCAGTACTCCATAAACTTAAAAAAAATCTCAAGACAACAATGCACAGGTTGAAGGAGTTAGGTACCTTCTTTGTAAAGTAAGATTTTTGGTGCAGCCAGCTTACAAAACAAAAATTCCTAGTCGATGAAGATGAATCTGCCCCTTATATGGGCACCAGAAGAAGACAGACAGGTGGATGAGCACCATTGCTCAGGTTCGTTGCCTGTTATGCTCAGGCTGCTAGTTCTTTGTTTTTTGTTTTTTTTCTGCTCAGGCTGCTAGTTTTTCATAACTTAGGATTTACAATTTGAAATAATTACCATAAAATATTCCATAAATTTATCACAATTGTTTTATATTTTGTCCATTTCCCATTAAGATTTTTATCTCCTGTTACATTTTGGTAAGCTAAAAGAAAAAGACACTCATATTGCAATTCATAACACATTTTCTTCATAAAATGGACATCTGAGTGATACAATATTAAAACTTACAAGTAGTTCACCATCTGCTGCTTCTAACAAGGTCTGCCCTTCCAATTCAGTCCAGAAATTCACTTTGCCAAAGGGAGCTCAGGCTTCCAGAGGCTGTTTAAGAAGAGCTATTTAAACATCCCCCCAGTATCAGTCATAAAGTGGAGAAATAGAGCAACCTTAATCCATGGAGAATGGAGAGCCCACTGACTATAGATGCAACTCTTGTTTCTTGCTGATTCGTCATCAGGCAAACCCTGAATATGGATGATCATCAGGGTCCCTTCAGAGATCTCAGATTTAAGTATCTTGGACTACTCCTTGGTTCAAGATACCTAGAAGCCAAGGTAAACTCACTCTTCAGTCAGTGTTTCTGTGTCATGCCTGGACTATTGCAGTTGTCTTCTGGAGGGTCTGCCTGCCTCAAGTGTCTCCCAACTCCGGTTATTTTTCTGAATCATAGGTCTAAACATATTAACGTCTCCCTTCCAGCTCCCACTTAATAAACTCCAGTAGTTTTCTATTACTTCCATATTGTCAAATACAAAATCATCTTTTTGACTTTCAAAGCCCTTCATAACTTTCCACCACATACTCCAATCCAATGGAACTGCCTTCATGACTTTTTATAAGTAAGACATTCCATTTCTTGACTCCCCACATTTTCTCTAGCTGGTCAACACTCCTGGAATGCTTTCCTCATAATTCCAGTGTCTTTCCTCTGTTAATTATTTCTTATATATCTTGTATACAGTTTGTCTGCATATATTTGTTTGTATGTTGTCTCCCTCACTAAATCGTGAGCTCCTTGAGATCAGGAGCTCTATTTTGCCTCTTTTTTGCATGCCTAGCACTTGGCATAGAGCATGCCTGGCAAGTAGTAGACACTTCAATGTTTACAGATTGATTGATTCTGGTTAATTTCCATGTGTTCTAGTGACTGCAACAACTGTTCAGATGATATTGCTACTGAACTTTGGATACCCACAAAATCAATGGCCATCCCCTACTCCTATGACTTCCCATGCTTCTTTTTTGTGGCTAAATCACTCCTATGCTATGTCTCTGGTGAGCCTCTCAGATAGCACTGCCCATAATTGGGACCTAGAGGACAACTCTGGCTTGTTGCTACATTGTAATGACAAATAGGAGTCTCATTTCTTGGTTTGAAATATTCTCCTTAATGTGACATATCCTCAACTCTTCCAGAAGTTTTTGTTCCTTATGACATCCAACTCAACATACATTCATATACACTGTTGTTGAATTGTTTCAGTTGTGTCTGACTTTTCATGACCTCATTTGAGGTTTTCCTGGCAAAGATACTAGAGCCATTTGCCATTTCCTTCTCCAGCTCATTCTACAGCTGAGGAAACTGAGGCAAACAGGGTTAAGTGACTTGCCCTGGGTGACATAGTAAGTGTCTGAGATCAGGTTTGGACTCCATGCCTGGCATCCTCTCTCTCTCTCTCTCTCTCTCTCTCTCTCTCTCTCTCTCTCTTTCTCTCTCTCTCTCTCTCTCTCTCTCTCTCTCTCTCTCTCTCTCTTTCTCTCTCTCTCTCTCTCTCTCTCTCTCTTTCTCTCTCTCTCTCTCTCTCTCTCTCTCTCTCTCTCTCTTTCTCTGTTTCTCTCTCTCTCTCTCCCTTCCTTCTCTCTTTCTCTGTCTCTGTCTCTCTCTCTGTCTCTGTCTCTCTCTCTGTCTCTCTCTCTCCCCCCCTCATCTCTTGTCTCACCTTAGCAACTACCTTTATATAGATAGCCTTTTTCTTTTGTCCAGAGTTATTAGTGCTGCTTCCTAGTTCAAATTATTTTGTAATTATCTACTAAATGCTCCAGTAGAATGGACAGGGACTGTATCTTTTTTAACATGGAGGCTGGGGGGAGGTGGGGAACCTGTTTATCGTCAGCACTGAGTACAGAGTGGTATACCTAAAGATTTATAAAAGTTTGATGAAATAAATTGAATTAAATGTTGCATTCCTCACATTTTGACTACTGTCCCTCAATTGCCCCTGCTACTTCCTAAGAAGATAGAAATAGCAATATTATACTAACTTCTCTGGGATATCAGATTTATTTTCATGCATTAGAAAAGTAATGCAAATGTTCTTAACTTGAAGTTCCTGAACTTTGTTAAAATATTTTTATAACTATTTAATGTAATTGGTCTCCTTTGCAATCCTATTTCATTTTATGCATTTAAAATGTTATTCTGAGAAGGTTCCCAAATGCTTCAACATGCTTCCAAAATGCTCCATGATACACAAAAAGTTAAGAAACCCTGTTCTTGAGGATATGGGATTGTAGCTGATAGAGAGCCAGCCTCAGGGGCAGGAATATTTCAATTCAAATCCAAGCTGACATATATTTGCTGTGGGACTGTGATCAAATCACTTAACCTCTCCATGACCTAGGTAACTATACTGGATGAGAGTTGCAGAGAAAGTTTCTTAATTGTTGGTAGAGAGAGTTGCTTCTCTGAAAAAATGTTTTGAAATTATTGGCTCAGAGTCTATTGCTATCTAGGCCACAGATGGTCATAGACAAGCATATGCTAGGGAAACTGCATGGAAAATCTCATAACAAAATATAGTCAGATAAGTGGTCCCAGTTATGTTCACATCAATGAAATTGTGATACATGAATATATGCATTCAAAATACAAAGTATACTATTTTATGTGTATATGTGTGTATATATATGCATATATATATATATATATATATTTAAGAATGTAGCACTGACTGTATATAACTGAACTAGTTAAAATGATAGTTCAACCCATAGTCTGTTTTTTTTTTCTTATGTTTGCAACCAAGGCAGTTCTGAAAGTAAACAGCATTAGTAAAAAAACCAAAAATCAATGTGAAAATAATACAGACAATACGAAGAGAAAGTAAAAAGTAGGGGTGAGGGAGGAAATCTTTATATGAAGTGCTTCTGATAAACTTCTGGTATCCAACACATGTAGAAAATTTAAACAAATATATTGAGATAAAAATCCATTCCCTAATACATGAGACAGACATTAGGAGGAAACTGATACCTCAATATAGTCATTGTTTCCTTAGAGTTTGTGGGAAATTTACAATTGACTGAAATCAAGGTCTCTCTATGGATTAAGATATAATACGCCACTCTCTGGTGTTTTTCTGGTGTATTTTCATCTGTAGAACTCCATTTTCTGGGGTTTTTTTTCTTCTTTGCCTACTATTCATAATTTCTGATCTTCTTTTGTGTTAACAGGCATTTGATGGAAAGATATTAAGCCTGCAGGTGTAAGCATGAGATTATCCCTTCTTCTTCAAGGGAGAACAGTCAGGGAAAATAGTGACTTTGTTGCTTCTGAGCCTCAAAAAATAATCATGCCCCCAGATCTACAATATTTAGAGGGGCAAGTAGTTATTATACTTGTCTTGTCCCAATCCCCTCCCTACCCCTAACCCTAGAGGAGAAAAGAACAGCGAGCCTTTTGGCCCTTCTTTTCCCCTCTCAGCAAAGCCAAAATCTTCCTTAGAGAGGAGTGAGCTAGATTGCAGATATTCCGAGATATATATTAGTATCTCACCATCATCCACATTTAGGCAATCCATGTAGATGTATAGGAACATGAATAATACAAGTAACTTACTCTTTGTTATAAGGGAATGTTCAATCACAAGGTGATAGGGTATATTAAAAAAGAGTAGTGAGATACAAAATAAAGGCAATGATAAAACTTTATTTTTTTTAAGTCAACATTAAGAAACTGCATAGACAACTGATTTGGTCTTTATGGGAACAAAAATAGAGGGGAAAATATAGGAAATCTTAAGTCTTGTTGGAAGAATCTGAGAATCATCAAATCACATCTCAAATGTGATTCACTCAAGAACTGAAGAGAAAGTGATAGAATTGTTTCTCTCTCTGTCTCTCTCCATCTCTGTCTCTATATCTCTTTGTCTGTCTGTCTGTCTCTCTCTCTGTCTCTCTCTCTGTCTCTGTCTCTGTCTCTCTGTCTCTTTGTCTCTGTCTCTCTCTCTCTGTCTCTCTCTCTCTGTCTCTCTCTCTCTCTCTCCCTCCTTTCTTCCCTGTCCTTCCCACCCCAAAACTCCCCTCTCCTTTCTTTTCCTTTCCTCCCTCTTCTTACTGGGGTGGTGTTCTGCTCAGGGGAAGGTATACTTTCATAGCCAAAAGTTGTCTTTTTTTCCTTTGTGTTTACTGGCTACATTTCTCTCTCAAAGACCAAGCATTAAACCTAATCCACTGTGGAGTTAATAGACTGGACAATAGACTCCTGTCCTCCTAGCATAGAGTGAATGTAAATACTAAATAGTAACTGTTTCTCTTTTGGTCAGAAACTCTAAGGGTCTTCCCCTCCCAGTTTGATGTTTTTTAAATTTTTATTAAAAGGGCCATCCCTTGAGTAACTACTTAAAGAGGCATATTCACTGAATGGGCATTATCTCACTCAAAGTGAAAACCTGAAAAGACCTTAGCCTAAAAGGACGAGGGTCTCCCATTGCATCCTGGGCCATCTCCAGTCATCCTGATGAATATCTGGCCACTGGACCCAGATGGCCTTGGAGGAGAAAGTAAGGCTGGTGACCTCACACAGCCTTCTTTCACTCAAATCAAAGTCAATTGCAAGTTATGTCATCATCTCCCTGTTGTCATGGTCCTTTCCGGAAGGAAGGACAAAAACACAACAGCTGAAATTACAGGGGCAGTTCTTATGTGATTAAAGCTCCTTTTGCAGTAAAATTAGTCATTTGTCACAGAGGTAACTCCTTTGTGCTGCAAAAGGAAAGAAAAATAAGTCTGTTTAGAGTTTAAAGAGTATATTGGCTTGGTTGGTTGGTGACTTGTTGCCCTTCATTCTGAAGAGGGACAAAATAACATCACTATGCTAAAGTCAAGTTTCAGTGTGTCCTACTGTGGCTGGTCAGACCAATAAGATCTTGGAATTCTCTACCACAGGTCGGGAACAAAGAGTCTGTGTAAATATTTGAGGTGGATGTTCTAAATTTTTGTATCCTGCATTTCCTTTGAGCTGTTCCAATTCTGCTTTACTCGTAGACCCGTAGACCCCACCACTTTCTTTGATGTGAGCACGCCATGGTGAGCTGTCCTGTGCCTGTGTCTCTCATGTCACACAATCAGTTCCAAAGTTCTTAAGAGAGACCTTCAGAGTGTCCTTATATTGCTTCTTCTGAGCACAATATGATCGCTTACCCTGTGTGAGTTCTCCATACAGACTATTGCCTTGAGAGTTTGAAGGTTATATTTAGTGTTAGTACATATTAGAAAATATCAACGAACAATATTTATACAAAATATATTTAGGCAAGCGGTGACACTAAAATGTAGATCCAATTAAGGGTCAAGGAAAACACGAGATAAAGAATTCTAAAATAATCTAAAGAAGGAATAAGAATTTTCAAGTGGGAGACTTTACAAAAAGGTTAAGTCAGATGGCATAACAGAGCTAAACTTTGAAGGAAGAGAAAAATTTCAAATATTGGATATGGAAAGAAGTATATTTCTAGAACAGAGGACAATTTTCATGAAGACACAGAGGTACTGTCATTCAGGATAGGATTAAGATACAACAGGAATTTTTTCATAATTCCATTTTTGTTGAAAATGTTTAGAACACCTCTTTGACCAAAACATTGGTTTCCACCCCTTTACCTCTATTCTGAACATTCTAGACCTGTAAGGAAGGAAAAATAACAGTATTCTATTAACAGGTTCATCAGTGTGGGATAGTGATATTTGGAGATTGTAGGTGTGATGCTGAGAAGGAACATAAGCACTCAAAAAATCATGAATCAGATAGTTTATTACCTATAGGGACCTATGTATATGGCTCCCCAGTTCTATAGTCCCAAGGGTCCATGAAATGGTACTCAGGTCTACAGAAAAATGTATGCTTTGATTGAGATCCCATCTCTCTGGGTCTCTACCCTTATATATGATTATTTTTACTTTGTAGATTTATAGGGACTTGGGGAGGAATTAATCAGTTGGTAATCTAGGCTTCCCACCCTTCTTCTTCCCCTTATCAACCACAAAGAAACTGTGGTTAGGAAAGTTTATTAACTTTGCATGCCTGGATTAGATGACATTTGCTAAACTGATTGTGATAAGTATAGCCTTGAATTCCTTGCCTAAATGTAGCTGAGGATGCCAACACTGGGTATACAGGAACATTCTGGTGTCTAGGTGATCTTATCAGTAGGTAAATATGGAGTCAATTCTGTCACTTAGGACTAGCAGTGAGCCACTCCTAACAAATGTCAGGAGCACTGGATTTGGAATCTAGTTTTAAAGATAGGTTCCGATATTTTTGATCCACATGACTTTAGCAAAATCACTGAAACTCCTTAAGAATCAAGACTCAACATTTGTAAAATGTGGTGATTATTCCAGATGACCTCAAATCCCCCTACCAACTGTAACTGATTGAATGATCTTAACATGCTCCATTTTAGAAGGAACTAGGAATGATTAATCAAGAGAAGACACTGGAGGACACAGTAGCTTTCTTGAGGTATGTGCAGGAATGTCAAGTGAAATAGGAATTTGACTTATTCTGTTAGACCCATGTGGACAGAAGTAAGAGCAATGGTCATTCCTCCCTCACTTAAACCCAGTTAACTTACATGTCATACTATCACCTCCCTGATGTCATGGTCTTCTTCCAGAATGAAGGACAAACAACGAGAGCCATGATAGTCACCTACAGAGCACAGGAGAGGGGAGAAAAAAAGGGAAAAAAGAACATTACATGATAACCTTATTATATGTTTAAAAGGAATAACAATTTGTACAAAATAAATTTGCAGTTTTATGTACAACCGTCTTTTTTTCTATTCTATTATGAAAATGCTTATTTTTTTCTCTTAAGTTCAGAATAAAATAAATTTTAAAAATTATTTTTTTAAAAGTAATGGATCAAAATTGTGGAGATGCAGATCTGAGCCCAAAATTCCTAACATTTACAATTATAGCTATTCATAACTAGAATGGACTGTCTCAGGAAATAAGTAGAAGACCTCGTGAGAGGTCTTCAAATGCTGGCTGGATACTCACTTGTTGAAAAGGTACCAGAGGGGATTCCTGTTCAGCTATGAAGTTCATTAGAACTCTTCTGAGATGGCTTCTAACTCTGCGATCCCATGGTTCTGTGAAGAAAGTTATGTTAAATCTTCTAATAATTTGGAAAGATGAAGGCAGTATTATAGAGTGGTTAGAAGGTGGGGCTCCGAGTCAAAAATTGGGTTTAAGTTCTGCCTCTGATACATGCTCGTTTTGTGACCCGGAACAAGTCACTCAACATTTCAGTGCTCTTGAAGTTCTTCTGAGATTATAAATGGAAGAGAGAATGCACACCAAGAGAGGGTATTTCCTCACCAGGAAATTACTCATAACAATGAAATCACAGGTCTAGCGAGTCCCTATCCTTTCTCATAATCCAACTGTCCAGGGATAGAAAAAGATTAGCTTTTTAGTTTGTTTCAGGTCCTTGAAGCTGTAACATCAGAGACATGTACTTGTTTCAGGAATTATTTCAGGGCTCTCTTCAAGGCCCACGTAAAATGGCACCTTCAGTTTAAAGTCTTCCTTGATCTCCTGGCTGGAAGTGACATCTACTTTCTTTGGATTTTTGCAATTAGTATCAAGCATTTATTGCTGTGATTTATTCCTATTTGTGTCTTTATTCAGTGTTGCATTATGCTTTATTTAGTACAGGTCTGTCATGTCTTTTCTACTTATAAGTGCCTTAAGGGCCGCAAATTAATCTTAATTATCTTTGCTGTTGTTATTTTTCTCTTTTAGCAGTTAGCATGGTGTTTAGGCATTAATCAACTGTTTGATGAATCTGAATGAATGAAGGAGCTAATCTTGGCAGATATTTGCATTTGTAAGAAAGAGTGATCTGGGGAGTCACTGATCAATTTGAAGTCTCTAATCAACTTGATGAACTTAGAGAGCTTGTCCCTTTGTCTGATAACAACTAGAGGGAATTTTAGACAGAATGGGAGCAAGTTCAATATCTATATTGATTGGGTTTCAGAGATTGGGGCTGTCTCCTGAGGACTAGCTGATGGAAAATCATATACCTCTTTCTGGTGTTTATAGAAGCAAGATGAGTTGGTTGTTCACTGGTTTTCCTGGATTTCCTTTCTTTTTTAGTACACAATTTGGGCGTAGCTGCACATCTCTGAGTTCTGGGAGAGGGATCATATGAAGTTTTTTTGTTTTGTTTGGGGTTTTTTTTTTGGGGGGGGGGGAGGGTTCATATTCTGACGAAGACCAGGTAATGGCAACTTATGGCAAAGACTCTTAGTGTTAGTAGACCTGTGCATGCATATATCCTAAGAAGGAGAGTTCAGAACACTGTTTCTAAACCCCAGCAAGTGGTGTAGAAGAGGAAGGATTTTGAATTCTCTAGCTGGCATGATCCAGTCTTCTAGCAGAGAAGGGAGATTTGCTGTTAATCACAGACTTTGAGAGTTGCCTTTTGGATAACTCCAAGTTTGAAAGTTCCTGAACTTGAGAATGCAAAAACCAGACTTTCTACTAGAACATTCCTTGATGCTTCAAAAAAAGACACATATCCTATGACTTGAAATTGCTTTTTTTTTTAAATTTTCTCATTTTTAATTTCTCCAAAAGCATTTCTCAACTAAGCTGAATTTTTTCAAGGGTACATGAGGAACAACCTAGAGTAAACCCATCATTTAAATTTGCCATCCAGTGGTGCACATGACAACATTTTCCACAAATTCAATCAAATTACCTTACCAGAATAAATTTCTTTTGAGTAAACCATTACTGAATGAAATAACTTAGCATCTTCCCTTCATTCATTTAAATTAATATTCAGTTTCCTTGGCAACTGATTGTTTTATCTAATATTAAAGGGATGGGGGCTGGAACCAAATCTAGCATGGTATAGATGAATTTCTTTAAATTTTATTTCTTTTATTTTTAACAACTTTTTTCAATGAACAAGCACCAATGCTCTTTACTTCCCATTTCCCCTCCTCCCCACTGGGGGAAAAATAAAATTAAAAAAAAAAAAACCAGAAATAAATTCCCTGAAACAAATTCAGTCAAAGAAAACAAATCCTCACATGGGCCATGTCCCAAATTGTATTTCTTACTCTGCATATCTAATACATCACCTCTCTGTTAGGAGGTGAGCAGCATTTTAAATTGTCAGTCCTCTGGAATCATGGCTGATTATTTTATTGAACAAAATTCTTAAGCTTTTCTAAATTCTTTATTTTTGCATTGTTGTTAGAGAAAAAAAAAACAATTTTCCTGTTTCTGTTCACTCTGCATCAGTTCAAAATGAGGTTCCAGTGACACCCACTCCCCTCTCCCCCTCATACTTCCTATAGACTTCTGTGTTCCTTAATTATATGTGATAATGTTTCGACCTCATTCCTTCTTATTTCTTCCCTGTGTACATTTTCTCCTTCTCACTTTCCTTTCTTCTTTGGAAATTATATCAGCATAACAAAAATCACTCTCATGCCTTTCACCTTAGTTTATTCTCTCTATGACCTGCCTGAACAGTGTGGTTCCTAGGGAATGCTTCATAATAAGCTTCCTTCCCCTCAGAATGCAAACACTTCAACCTTGCAGAGTCTTTCTAAGTGATCACTTCCATTTATTTGTGTGTGTGTCTGTGTGTGTGTGTGTGTGTGTGTGTATCTTTACTCCTATATTTGTGTTTCAAAATGTCTACTCAGTTCTAGTGTTTTTCATCAACACTGCTTGGAAGTCCTCTGTTTCATTAAAGGTCCATTCTCCCTTTACCTCATAAACATATAGGATTATACTTAGTTTTGTTGGGTAAATTATTTTTAGTTATAAACTTATAGCTTGGCTTTTAAAATATTGTATTCCATGATCTTCATGTTTTCAAAGTGTTAATTGATAAATCATAAGTGATATTGACAGTGGTTCTTTGATGTTTGAAGTCATTCTTTCTGGCTATTTGCAATATTTTTTCCTGGACATGAAAGCTCTGGATTTTGTCTACGATATTCCTTGGAGTTTTTATTTTGGAATTTGTTTCAGGATGTGGCCAGTAGACTTTTTCTACTTTTCTTTTGTATTATGGATCAAAGAGATCTATGCTCTTGTCTTTCATGGAAAATTATGTTTAGATTCTTTTTTGGTCATGGCTTTCATGTAGTCCAGTGATTCTTAAACTGCCTCGCTTGATCTATGCTTTGGTCATTTTTATATGATACCTTTATTTTCTTAATATTTTTTAATCTTGACTTTTTGAAAAAATATTGTTGTTCAATGTAAACATTACATTTCTTTGGTCCATTCGAATTTTTAGAGTATCTATTATTTGGATAACTTTTTTTACCTCACTTACCAAACTATTAATTCTCTTTCCAAATCTTTCCTTCATAGTTCCCATATTTTTTTCTATTTTTCTCTATTGTGCTTATTTTATTTATATCATTTTAAAACTGATTTTATTAACTGCATAATTTCTCTTAGGAAATCTAGTTGATCTTGAGGATGAACTAGGTTTTTCTTTGAGTCTTTGTGTTTTTGGAGTTGTTTTCCTCTTCTGAGTTGTCTTAGGCATCACTAGCCTCATAACAGCTCTTTATCTGTGTTTTTTTGGTCATTTTTCCATTGATCTATGCTGGGCAATCTAGGAGCTGATGACCTAGTTGGGAATTATGGGGACTGAGTCTATGATGTCAGCCCTTCTGGAAGTGCTACCTGCCCTGCTTTCTTGTTTTGGGAAGCTTATTCTTATGATTCTGGGCCCTGAGATCCTCTACTGCTTGTCTGGGCAGAGGACTGGGTCTAATAAAAGCTCTGGTTCTTCCCTCTAGATAGCCTTGTGCTATCTCCCTACATATCTCAATTGTGAAATCAGAGATACAAAATTTGGGTTGTGTGATCACTTAAGAGTTTAATAATTTATTCATTTCTGCTTTCAATCTCAAAGTAAATTTCTCCACTCATGGTTTCTTCCTGGTTGCATATCAAAGTTGGTCACCTACAATTTGTGAATTGCTATAAATGATTGACTACTAGAACCAAATGCATTAGTCAAAATTGCTGTACTAAGACAAAAAAGGGGAAATTTTTTCTCACCTTCACTTCCCCTCCTCCCCCAAACCTACACATTTTTTTTTGACTTGACCTTGAAACAGTGCAACATTGCCCACAAATCCTAACCAAAATATACCTAAACTATAATAAAATCATCATATACTGTTCTTTTTGAAGGTCATAGAAGTAAGAGATAGATCATAAGATCTTATACTTAAAGATGGGAGAGATTTTCAAGGCTATCCTGTCCAACTCACACTTTATTGTAGAAGAAATTGAGATCCAAAGAGATCAATGACTTGCCAAACATCACACATATTGATTAAAGTGATAGGTAATCTGTACCTAAGAAGTGTTTTATAGTATCTCATAATGAGTTAATGGACTTCAAAACTCTGAATTTTATTTTTGATTTCAAAGTGTGCATTCATGAAAGTAAAAGCAGTTCCTTTCTTTCCCTTCTATCTTTGTTGTTCCTGAACCAATAGTCCCAAAAGCTAAATGTCAAGCAGAGGAAGGAAGGGTTTCCTTTTCCTATTATCTGTTTATATTCCTCATTCTCTTTCCCTTTACCCCATCCTCTGTTTCTAGTACCACACATGAATCTTTGCATGCAGGAAATCCTGAGTTGCCACACTAAGTAAGCATTAGCCTGTTATGCTTGTACAGATCAACTGAGAAGGTAAAATCTCTTAACCTCTAAGTTTCAAATTCAGACTCTCACCCAAATCTCTGAGATAAGCATGGAGATTTAAAAGGAGAAGAGGCTGGGGGTAGGGTTGTGTGCTTTACAGATTTGTTTTGTTCATCTCCTGGCCTTCTGAATTTGGGAACTTTTACAAATTTATTGAAAAAGTCTTGAAAGTTCTTTTCATTTCTCTAACTTTTAATAGAATAAATTCACCCAGTCCATACTTTCTCCATAAGCAGTGCAAAGTATTTTAATTAGAATTAATAAAGGCTTTTTTTGCTCAAAGGGAAGCAATGACTGAGGGATTTCACTGGAAAAAACTGTAGTCAAAGCAAAGAAAACTGGGATAGTGATGGGGGGAGGGTCAACATACCACTGTGAACAGTCTTTGAAAGGGAAGAAGACTTGCATAATTTTGCCTGGCTGGAAAATTAGCATTCATTCCAGCTCTTTGAATAGGCTTTACTTTGGTCAGGTCACAATAAAGGTACCCCTTCAACTTTTAAATCAAGGGATTATTACCAGGTTCAAGAAATGGATGATAAAACAGTTTCAAAAATACTTTATTGAGAGAACCAAAAACTTCTTGAATTAAATTTTTAAAAGTATCATTTAGTTTTTTTTTTTAATAGAAGGAATTAGTATTTTTTTACAGTCTATATCTCCCCTACCCCTCCAGAGTCAAGCCTTATTTAAAAAAAAAGTTAAAATAGAAAAAGGAAAAAGAGAAGACAAATTAAGTAAAGCTAGTAAAACTACATTAAGAAATGTGAATTTATCAATATTCTGTAACAGTGGAACCCTACTTCTTTAAAGTGTCAGTGGGGTGTCTTTTCATATTTCTTCTTTGAAGCCAAGCTTGCTTTGTGTAACTTTTTCAATATTTATTTTTCACTTTTTATTTCTGTTACTTTCCATCATTTCTTTGGCCTTTTGGTGCCATTCCACAGTTTAAGAGAAATATAGAAAGAAAAACAGTCAGTTCTCTTTGGCCTAAACCAGTCCCTCTGGTTGAGAATGGCTAACTGGTTTGAATGTTTTAAAACATCAGTTACAATACCACTACTCAGCCTATATCCCAAAGAGATCACAATAAAAGGAAAAGGACCTACGTATAGAAAAATATTTATAGCAGCTCTTCTTATGATAGCAAAGAATTGGAAATTGAGGGTATTCCCATCGATTAGGGAATGACTGAACAAGTTTTGGTATGCAGATATAATAGCATACTATTGTGCTATAAAAAAAATGATGAGCAGACAGATTTCAGAAAAACCTGGACTTACACAAACTGATGCAAAGTGAAGTGAGCAGAACCGGGAGAAGATAGTACATATTAACAGCAACATTGTGCACTGGTCAACTATGATTGACATAGCTCTTCTCACCAATGCAGTGATCCAAGACAGTTCCAAAAGACTCATCATGGAAAGTGTTATCCACAACCAGAGAAAGAACTGATGGAGCCTGAATGCAGATCAAAGCATACTATTTTCACTTTCTTTATTTTTTTGTTTTGTTTTCTTTTGTTCTGTTTCTTCTTTCACAACATGACTAACATGGAAATATGTTTTTAAAAAAACATATTCATTCTTCAAATTTAGAGACAGCCATATCTGAGTGAGCTTTATGGTGGCTTTATTTATGCATTTAAAATTTTATGAAGTATTCTTTATAAAGTACTTTAAGAGTTCTGCCATTTAATTATTGGTTAGCATTAGATAGGCTTAATAACCCAAGAAGAATGGTTTCAGGAAGATAAGTTTAAATACAAGCTTCTTCCACAACTGCAGGTTATAACTAACTCACGCAAAGACTTAACTGACTTCAGATGATTTTGACTTCATTCCAAAATCTGTTGTCTCAGACTGGGAGATCAGTCCTTGAGGTGATAACAGGTAGCTAGCTATTGAAATGAAATTAAATATTCTGTTTTGAATCAACTTCTAGCAATCAACTTCTAGCAGGAAGCTTTTGATCCAAAACTGAGCTCTTATTTCATTAAAATAAGTTGCTTAATGAGGACCTTAAGTTTTTCCCCTCCTTTAGTGCAGTGCTAGAGAAATACAGCTAGATTTTTCTTGAACTCAGAAGAACAAATTGTTGGATCTGATTTCTCTGAACTTTAATTCCCTATGCCTTAGAAGTGGAGGATTAAGGTGGAATCTCTGATTTCAGTGGATTAGGGAACTCACAAGAAAGAACCTCCTCTACCAATGTAGGTCAGCACCTTCTCTGTAACTTATAATTTTAGAGTCATCTGGGGCACTGGGATATTGAGTTACTTGTTCAAGGTCACACAGAATGTATGTGTCAGAGATAGAACCTGAACTCAGGTCTTGCTGTATGTAAGGCCAACTGCCAATCTACAACCCCATCCTGCTTTCTAAGTCCTTGGCTCCTAAAATGAGTACTTTCAGAACCACTTATGTCATAGGGCTGTTGTAGGAAAGATCTTCATAAACTTTAGTGTCACCATACTGTCATGAAAACTCCATGACCTAACTCACTCAGTAATCCCCCTTCCAAGTCATAACTTGATTTCATAGCTTATTACAACAACTTGCTTTCCTATTATTTACATTACACAAGAGCACAGGTGTGTAAGCAGGAGTCAAGTTACTGCTCTACCCAACTTATACAGTCTCTCTCAGATCAGATCTTGAGATTTAGCGAAGGGTCTCTAGCACCACTCGCCTGAAATACATTGTTATTCACTTTGCTTACTGAGAACTGGTGATTTAAACCATATGCAAAACAAATCATATCTCAATAAGTTGTAATTGAGAGTACTGCCTGAAACTCAGCTTAACTGAATTGGTGGCACCTACAAAATTAGTGTCAGAAGCCAGATTTGAGCCTGGATCCTGGATATGATATGAGCAAGATTTGAACCTGGATATGATAGCAAGGCCAGTACTTAATACAGTGCCCAAGGCTTCCTTTTCATATTTACACTTGAAAATTCCTTACAATGAACATACTCTTTAATCTCATATTCTTATTCATACTATTGATTCCTTCTTGCTCTAGCATATCCTCTTACTCTAGCATATCATTAAAATGTAGTCTTCCCACAATCCTTAGGTCTTTCCGTGCTCAGTATGTCATGTGTTATCCCACCCTATGGAGTTTCCATCCCACTCCATGGCCAGAGGCAACATTTTTTGCTTCATTTGCTATTGGTCTCTTTCAGACCTTCTTTCAGCCATTGGTGACCCAATACTGAAAGGACTTCTCATTTTAGCACTTAAGATTTGTAATCTTAATTTGTAAATGGTCCATCCCTTGGACCTTCTAACACATGATAGCTTCAATAAACACGGGTTATATCAATTAAAAAAAGAGTGCTGGTTAAGGCTTTTGGGGTGTGAATTTTCTATGTGGCAAATTCTCTTTGTCTTTTTCTCACCCATGCAGAGAGTTGGGGGACAGACAGTTCCCTCTCCACCATTCTACCACCACTTACACATGTACCATTGCTAACTAGGCAAACTTGTGTCTGGGCCCCTCCTGGCTTTTTCTGCTTTGTGTTTCCACTCCTGGGTAGGTGATGGTATATAGTCTTTGATGTGCATGTGCGTATGCATAGAGGTCATTTTGTGAGTTCAAGATGTCCAGAGTTATGGATCCAATTAGATGAGTGGTTGGTGGTAAAAAAGGCAGGTGGCAGGAACTGACAAGGTCACCAGGAACATAAAGAATGACCTAAGGCTATCTGTTACGTATACTGGAGTGGTGTGGGCAGTGTAGGACCAAAACAAAATGTAAAATGTCTGACTGGCACTACTACAAATTGATTTATGTTCCAACAAATTTTAAATATTAGCATATCAGGAGATTGTAACAAAACTTATCATTTGTTTTTTGATCTTATTTTAAGTACATTTTTGTTGAAAACATATTTGTAAAAGTTCAATGTTTAGCTTTGCTTTTGTGCAGAGGGATAAATTATTTGCCTCATTTGTTGTTGTTCAATCATTTTGCAGTTGTGTCTGATTCTTCTTGATCCCATTTGGGGTTTCTTGGTAGATACTAGAGTTGTTTGCCATTTCTTTCTCCCGCTCATTTTACAGATGAAGAAACTGAGACAAACCACGTTAAATGACTTGCCCAAGGTCACACAGTAAATGTCTGAGGACAGGTGTGAAGATGAGTCTGCCTGACTCTAAGCCCAGCATTCTATTTACTGTGCCACTTACCTGCCCTACCTGCCCAATATCTAATTTACATTGTATATCAAGTACCTTTTTTTTTTCATTTTACTACCATCTTTTTTGGTCAAGTACTAGATATGATCCATAAGTAAGACTGTGGTGGGGTACCAGTATGGAGACTTAACAAACCAAAGAGTATGATAAAAATAAAGTCTCCTCTTGTCCCGTCTCATTAGAGGTCAGGCTTCCCGAGATTGAGCTTGGTCCAAACTTCATGCCTGAGTATAGGACAGAGAGTAAGAATAGTACCCATAGTCTGTGGTGACCCAACAATAGTTCCTCAGGATAAGACCAGGTTGGTCTCTTTGTCTCTTCAGGACAAATACCATTCCGAAGCTACTTCCTGACATTCTTAAACTGCATCACAGATTTTTAGCTATTTGGCTTCCCTTCTCTATCCCCCACTCCACCACCACCACCACCACCCCCAGCATTGCACGTACTATGATATGACACCTACCTTTTCTCCTTCACTCCATCTGAAGTTCTTGACACTTACAATGTTTTATCAATGTGAGTTTTTCTTTGAATAAAACAGAATTCCCTCAGACAACTGGGAGGGGGTGAGAATGAGAGGAGGATCAGAAGTATAAAGGAGCTTTTGAGAAGTAAATATATTGTCTTTTGTAATTTTAAAAATGATTACATCTAGCATATAATAGTTATGCAACAAAGGTTTATTGAATTGAAGAAATAACTAATATGAGAAAGATCAATTTTTAATTTTCCTAAATCAGTCCCCAGCATATAGAAAATTCACCATTTATTTATTTTTATTGACTGTGCTTTATTATGTGAAAACCCTACCCATTATTCATGCTTTCAGAGCTATCACCTACGATCATCAAGAACTCTGCATCACTGGTTCCTTAGCAGCTGACATCATGAAAGTTGCCAGGTAATGCTGAAACGCAACTAGGGGAAAAGATAATATGGCAGAATAAAAGCAACTCTGCAATACAGTATAAAAAGATTATTTTTTAAAAAAATTTCTTTAATATCTGTCTTAATAAAAGACAGCTAGATGTAGATATTTGCTTTTTTAATAGATAAAATCATTATTTATTTTTAAATATTCTTTTCTTTAAAAATTTTGAGTTTCATATTCTCTCTTTCCCTCCCACACCTACCATACCTACTAAAAAGGCAAGCAAAATGATGTCAATTAATTATACATGTGAAATCATGTGAAACACATTTCCATCTTAGCCATATAACAAAAAAGAAAGAAAGAAAAAGGAAAAAGTGAGAATATTGTACTTGAAATTGCACTCAGAATTCATCACTTCTCTCTCTCTGGAGGGTGGATGGTATTTTTTCATTATGAGCTCCTTAGAATTATCTGAGATCATTGTCTTGATCAGATCATGCCTCAGCCCCTTATTTAACTCTCTTTATATCTTTCTGTTTTAAGTGTATCTGTTGTAAACAACATCTTCATTTGTGCCCTACTCAATTTCACTGGGAAAGTTATTCTTGATTGTTTTCTTAGATCCTTTGTCTTACAGAATATTATATTCCAAGGCCCCCATCCCTTTAATGTGGAATCTGCTAATTCTTGTATGATCCTGACTGTGGCTCTACAATACTTGAATTTTTTCTTTCTGGCTACTTGCAATATTTTCTCCTTCACACGGGAGTTCTGGAACATGCCTATAATATTGCTGGAAGTTTTCAATTTGGTGATCTCTTTCAGGAGGTAGTTGCTGGATTTTTTTTCAATTTCTATTTTCCCCTCTGGATATAAGATAGTAGAGCAATTTTCCTTGATAATTTCTTGAACTGTGATGTCTAGGCTCCTTTTTTATCATGATTTCAGGTATTCTAATAATTTCTTACATTGTTTTGCCTCAAACTATTTTCAAGGTCACTTCTTTTTCTGATGAGACAGTTCACTTTTTTTCTATTTTAAATTCTTTTCATTTTGTGTTATTGTTTCTTGATGTCTCAGAGCCATTAGCTTTTATTTATCCAATTTTAATTTTTAAGGAATGATGTTCATCAGTGAACTATTTTTCATTTGGTCCATTCTGATTTTTAAAGAGTTCTTTTTGACTTGAATAAACTCATGATGAGTGAAGTGAGCAGAACCAGGAGAATATTGTAACAGTAAGGGCCACAATGTATGAGGATTAACTTTGATAGATTTATCTTTTTTTAGCAATGCAAGGATCCAAGACAACTCCAAAGGACTCATGATGGAAAATGTTGTCCACATTCTGAAAAAGAACTGGAGCCTGAATGCAGATTGAAACACATTATTTTTCTCTCTCTTTCTTTTTTCTTTTTTTTTGTTTGTTTCTTCTTTCTCATTGTTTCCACCCATTGGTTCTAATTCTTCTTTACAACACGAATAATGTGAAAATAGGTTCAATATAAATGCATTTGTTGTGCCTATATCAAATTAAAAGCTATCTTGTAGAAGAGAGGAGAGATGGGGAGGAAATTTAGAACTCAAAATATTGTGGAAGTAAACATTGAAAACTAAAAATATATAAATAAATAAATTTAAATTAGAGAGTTCTTTTCTTCAGTGATTTCTTGTGCTTCTTTTACTATTAGATCAATTCTATTTTGAAGGTACTTCTATTTTTTTTTGTCTTTTTCACTAAGCTGTCAATTCTCTTTTTTATATTTTTTTCATACCATTCTCATTCCCATCCACTACCCCTATTTTTCCTCTACCACTTTTACCTTTTTCTTTAACTCTTCCCAGGATCTTTTAAGTCTTTGTTCTAATTAGCATTTTTCTATGAAGACTTTGTTTTCACATTGTTATCTTCTGAATTTATGTCTTGGTCTTCATTTCCACCATGTCAGTATTTTATGGTCAAGTTGCTTTTTGCTGTTGTTGTTATAGCTATTTTCTAGTCTATTTCTTGATTTTCTGCTCACCTGGAGGTGGAGAGGCGCTGTTCTAGGTTTCAGGCTTTTTTTGCTGCTGTTTTCAGAGTTAGTTCTGGGATCTTCAAGTTTACAGTGTTTCCAAGGTGATGTGATCTGGGGGAAAGTGCTCTCTAGTCTTTACCCAGGAAGGGCCTCTACTCCTGAGAGGCTGTAGCCTAGCACTAGTGTTCGTCTTGGCATTGGAACTGCAACCAGGACCTCTACTCCATTTTGACAGACCACAAATGCTTTTCTTTGACCTACAACTGCAACCAAGAATTGCTCATGGTCAATGTAGTTACTAATCAATGCCAGCTTCACCCAGGGCCAGCAGTGGGTCCCCTCTAATCTCTTTCTGACTACATATTGGACCCCTTTACCATTTCTGGTCTAAGAACTCCAGAAGCTCTTGCTGTTGTTTCGACTGTTACAGCAGCCTTGAAGGCCCACAACTATTGCTACCTTACAGTGCTCCAGACTAACCCCTACCCCAGTGTCAAAGATCTCTCCTGCTGTCCTAAATTGTCTTTGGTTAGGGGCAAAAACGGCTTCAATTTGACCATACGTTAGCTCTGCTGCTCCAAAATTTGATTTGAGGATGGAAATGTTGGCAGTGTTCAGCTGGGGTGCTGTTTGTACTACACAATTTTGGCTTCATCAGGTACCTAAGTTTTTGAGATAAAGGGGGAAAGGTTGATGATGGTAGTGGAATGAATGGTCAAGAAGTAATAGTAGGGGGTCAAGGATTAAGACAAGCCATCCTCCAAATCCTGTGAGTAGGAGTAGTGGAAATGGCATATCTCTGAATGGAATATATTGAAATAGATATGATATCCTTGAAGGAGAACTAGGTTTCAACTGGGACAAGTAGGAAGAAAGATGTTTGTTGAAAAATCTTTGGGTATAAGTTCCAACTTCTCTTCCTTCCTTCCTCCCCACCCATCCCCACCTAGAAGGCAAGCAATTCAATATGGGGTATATATGTGTAGTTTGCAATTGACTTTCATACTAGTTATGTTATATATAAGATTAACAATATTTCCCTCTATCTTATCCTGCCCCCATTTCTTCTATTCTCCCTTTTCACCTTGTCCCTCCCCAAGGGTGTTTACTTCTAATTGCTCCCTCCTCCCATTTACCCTCCCTTCCATCATCCCCCCCACCCTACTTATCCCCTTCTCCCCTATTTTCCTATAGTGTAAGATAGGTTTTCATACCACATTGAGTGTGCATATTATTCCTTTCTTGAGCCAAATATGATGAGACTAAGCTTCACTTTTTCCCTGTCACCTTCCCTCTTTTCCCCTCCATTGGAAAAGCCTTTTCTTGCCTCTTCTATGAGAGATAATTTGCCCCATTCCATTTCTCCCTTTCTCCTCCCAATTTATTACCCTCACCCCTTAATTATATATTTTTAGATATTATCCCTTCCTATTCAACTCACCCTGTGCTCTCTGTCTCTCTTTCTCCCTTCCCCCTTCTCTCTCTCTCTCTCTCTCCATATATATAAGAGTTGTTAAGAGTTGGTGGTGGTGTTCAGTCATTTTAGTTGTGTCCAGTTCTCTGTAACGCTATTTTAGGGTTGCCCTGGCAAAGGTGCTAGTGTGGCTTATATTTCCTTTTCCAACTCATTTTAGATATGAAGAATTGATGCAAACAGGGCTAAGTGACATGCTCAGGGTCACACAGCTAGAAAATGTCTGAGACTGATTTGAACTCAGGAAGATGAGTCTTCAGGATTCCAGCCCAGTGTTCTATACACTGTACCACCTAGCTACTCTGATAATAGTAGAGTAGCAATTTCAAAGGGCATAGTAGAATGGGAAAAGGAATAGGTAAACCGAGTTAGAGTAGGCTGATTAGAATAGAAATGAAAGGTCTAAGCAAGGCATCACAAGTGTGACAATGGTATCTAAGGCAGGGAGCTTTGATGAACAAGATTAGGGAACCAGTATAATGGGAAGTAGATTGGATTGAGAGCTGTGCTCCTCCAACAACAGAGCACTATTAGATTCATTAGCCTCAAACTTCAGGTTGGAATTGAGAATGCTGGTATTTCAGAACACACCTACATAGAAGTCCATGCTCAGGTCATCTTCTGTACCTTGTAGGTAGGGGAGAGGGAAGTAGGAAATATGTACCTCAAATAGCAGAACACCCTTCCCCTTCTATGGGCTCCTGTTCTAGATAGCATCTACAGAAGATTCTGAGCTTCCAATAGAGTGCACAGGAAATAACAATATATCCTAACAATAATAATAGTTAACATTTATATATTATCTCACTTGATTTTAACAACAATTCTAGGAAATAAGTGTTATTCTTCTTCTCACTGTACAAATGAGGAAACTGAGGCAAACAGGTTAAATGGTTTGCCCAGGGTTACAAAGTTAGTAAGCATCTGAGGCAAGATTTCAACTTAGGTCTTTAGATTTCAGGTCCAGTACTCTATATTCTGTGTTGCCTAGTTGTCCTTAAGAAAGAGTTGCTTATACTAGGGTTCCACAAAAGCTCATACTTGTAATGCAAGATCTGCCACAAAGAATACACTTCCTGTCTTTATGTTTCTGGTAAACTAAGGAGTTCTCAATTTCATTAATCTAAGTCTATCCTCTGAGGGTCCAAATAGAACTTTGGAGCAAGGTTGAGCTGCTGAGGTTGCTAGAGATGACAGTTGCTGATAGAAACTGTTCCCAGTGTCTGGCAGCAAGGCTCTTGTCTAAGAGTTTGGCCCTCAGTTCCTCCTATGTTTCTATGTCAAAGGGAAAATCCCCAAGTGAAAAATCCATGTCCTTTCATAAAGGCTGGTATTAATGGTTCCAAAAACAAACAAAATGAGTCAATCATCCATATGTTTAGTCTACATGACGCTGTTGAAACAGCCGGATTGCTTTTTATCCCAGTTAACCCAGATGAGTTCACACGAATGCTTGTCAATGAAGAGATCATGTATTTGGTAGATAATTATAATATACAAATATCAAGGCAATTGGTTTGAGGAAGTATGCATTTATCAGTGCATGAAGTGCCAGATTTGGAGTCAGAAAGACTAGGCTTCAATGAACTTGGTCTGCATTGACCCAGAGCAAGTTAATTACTCCCTCTAATTTTCAGCCTTCTCGTATATAAAATAGGGGACTCTGTAAAATAGCATCTACCTCACAGATTACCTGTTGTAGGGAATCAAATGAAATAGGATATAGGAATCACTTTGTAAATCTCAAAGAGTACCATAAAGGTGATCTATTATGGCCAAAAAAATGGGGAACAAATATAGCCAAAAAATACAATATTATAATGAAAAATTCAAACAAAAAGTTTTTTGGTTATACCATAGCAGCTGTTTCAGGGTGGGGAAAACTAAAAGAACATCTGCGCTGGGTTTTCTTCTGGTTGTTTTTATTCCACTCATTCCCTGTTCTCTAGACTTGACCTCCATCCTGAGCATCCAAAAGCAATATACAGAAGAAGGGAGTATGGGAAGGACCAATGTGGAACCAACAATTTCAGAGTTTTTTCCTTCCCCACACCACAAGTCATTTCAACCAAATTTCTTAATCAACAAATATGATTTGAGAAACTCCTACCTATCAGACTCTGTCAAGCATTGTGATGCAAAGAAGCCTAAGACTTGGTCCCTGCTCTCAAATATCTTCCAGTCTAGTTAAGATAGTTATTCATTAAACACAAAACCAAATAATTTTAAATTCTAACAATTATTCCATCTTATGAAGTTCCCTGTATTTTGTAATGCCAAGAAAACTATAAATTTCTTTATACAAATGGTCTAAGGTCACCACAGAGAGTGGATTTTTAAAAGCAGCTTTGTATTTTTGGATTAAACCTTCCACCCAGAACGAGAAACTTAATGGGAAGAAAGACTAGGAAGTTAGAGATCTTTTCCTTCCAGCAAACACATTTTTAGGAAGGTAAATGGTTTGCATTGGAAAATATGAACTTACATTGTTTGCTGAAGTCAAGGTTAGTACCCAGCTGTGTCGAGACATTTATTGTTCTGTTTCCTGTGCCTTTGGGAAGCGTTTGCTGTTTCTCTGTTGTACTATGCTCTGCAAGGAATTTGCAAGCAGGTTGGCTTTCCTTTAACATTCAGAAGAACTGGATTGACATTCCTGCTCTACCAGCTGTGGGACCTTGGACAAACCAAAGACCTTGTTTCTTCCTTTCAAGCAAAACAAAGCAAACACAGAATGCACACACACACACACACACACACACACATACACTATTTAGTGCATGTAAGTATGTAAGTTTTGGTGGAATATTCTCTAAAATGGATTACATATATATCTACTTTCTTAAGTTACATAAAGTAAGCATAATTTAACATTTTCATGACTCAAAGTTACCAAAGACCATATAGCCCCAGGCTTCTGTGCTAATAGGAAATGAAATATAAAATATAAAGGAAAGAATATTAGATTGTGACTCAGGAAATCTTTATTCAAGTTTCTGCCTAACCACCAGCTCACTGATTGACCTTGATTATATAACTCAGTGTGCCCCAGTTTCCACACAGTTAAAATGAGGGGCTTAATGAAATAATATGTGCTACCTCTGACATAAACATTTGAAATGACAATGTTTAACGTTGATCTAAGTACTGGTTATTTTCCATAGAAGAATAATTTTCTTGCTCTAAATACTATCACCCTTTGATCATTTATTGAGATTTTAGAGCTCCCAAACTAAAATAAAACAATCTGAAGATAAAGGAGAAAGCTGAACCTTAATATGGAATTAATCCACCAACAAGTATTTATCTGGCACCTACAAAGTACCCAGCATTGTGCCAAGTTCTAGGTTTACAAATATAAAGAAAGAAACAATCTTCCCTCTCAAGGAACTTATATTCTAATGTGAAAAAAATAGATAGATAGATAGATAGATAGATAGATAGATAGATAGATAGATAGATGTTTATAAGCATATGTTCCCACAATATAAAGATGACAAATACAAATAAATGCTGTTATTATTGTTTAATTGCTGCACTTATGTCTGACTCTGCATGACCCCATTTGGGGTTTTCTTAATAAAGATACTAGAGTGACTTGCCATTTCCTTTTCCAGCTCATTTTACATACGAGGAAACTAAGGCAAACAAGGTTAAGTGACATGCCCAGGGTTACACAGCTACTAAGTATCTGAGGTTGGATTTGAACTCTGGTATTTCTGATTCCAGGCTTGATGCTCTATCCACTGTTAAATAAGGATGGATAATCAAAAAAAGCTTCCTGTAGAAGGTGATAATTTAGCTGTCTTGAAGACAGAGAGAAATTCTATGAGCTAGAGATAAAATGGGCATTTCAATCAAGCATGGGGATAGTCTGCATAAAAGCACTGAGAGAAGGATAAAAAGGTATGTATAAAAATATATGAGAGAAGACCAGTTTGACTGGATCACAGTGTGAGGGAGGGAGAATAATATGTGATAAAGCTAGGAATATAGATTGGGGCAGGGTTGTGAAGGTATTCAAAGGTTAAGGAGAGTTTTGTTTTAGCTTAGCATCAATATGAAGTCATCGGAGTTTATTGAGTAGTGGTGTATCATGGTCAGATCTGGTCTTAAGGAAAATTGCTTGGGTAGCTATGATAAGGACAAACTGAAGTGACGAGATATATGAGGCAGAGAGATCAGTTAGAAGTTACTGTAATAATCAAGATGAAAGATGACAAGGGTGGTATTAAGGTGGTATCTGAGTGAAGTGGGAAGAAAACATAAAAATAACAGCCAACGTCAACATAGTGCTTACTATTTACTAGGCATTGTGCTAAGTACTTTGCAATTATTATCTCATTTGATTCTTACAACAATCTTTAAAGAGAAGTGCTATTATTATCTTCATTTTACAGATGAGGAAACTGAGGCAAAAAGAGGTTGAATGGCTTGTCCAAAGTTATATAGCTAGGATGTGTGTCTAAGACTGGATTTAAATTCAGCTCTTCCTAACTCTAGGACCAATGCTCTATCGACTGAGCCACTCAGCTGCCTCTAGAGAAGGTAACCAACACAAGAGAAACATGATGCTAATGCATTACTTATGTATCAGCTTCCAGGACTCCTCTAAATCCCTGAAATGAAATTAATAGTGCTTTATTTGCCAATATTATAGCTGGGGATGACATCAGTTTTTATTAGTTCCACCCTTCTACTGAGAGGCAATGGACATAAGGACTGAACAAAATAGTGAATGATTTTTTTTTAAAGGATATGTCATGTTTTAAAATTTCCATTTTAGGTTTAAAAATGTCATTTTTTGTACAAAGTGCACCATGTGGCTGCTCATTTTTTTCTTTTTAGATTTAAATGTTTTCTTATAGGATTAAGATTGAAATGACAGAATTCCTGAATTAGAAAATGTCAAGGCAAATTATGGTATATATTTGTGATGTATAGTACCACTAGACATGACTAAAGGGATAGATTCAGAAAAACAAAATGGGGAGGTCTGATATGAATTGATACAGAATGAAGTTAGCAAAATCAGAACAATTGATAGAATGAATATAGTACTATAATGAAAAACAGCTTGGAAAGATTTGAGAACTCTGACCAATACAATGAAAAACCATAACTCTGGAGGCTCCATGATAAAAGACACTTCCCACCTCATTACAGATTGATGATGGACTGGATGTGACAAAAAGGATATGGAGAACATGTGAATTCTCTTTCACTATATTTATGCAAGAAAGAGTTAAAATGAGAATAGGAAGAGGAGGGTAATGATAGATGAACATGTTTTAAAAATATAAAAACATCAATGAAGCACTTTTTAAATATTTACAGAACAGAAAAAGGTTCAGAAGGAAAAACAAACAAGAGAGACAACTTTGGAACTACTGTGCTAAGTAAAAAAAGCAAGCTGTATATCTTGGAGTTGTACTGTTTCACAAACAATCTTCTTTTTCTGTATTATTTTTGTTTAATGTGGAAATATAATATTTCCTTAAATCACATTTGTATATGTATATATATATGTGTGTGTGTGTGAAACATATGTAAATAAGTATTCATATAATACATACCTGATCATATATGTATGTGTATATATATATACATATATATGGAGAGGCAGATGATAGATATACATATATTCGTGCACATATATGTATATGTATGCATAAATAACGCCTTAGGTAGGACATAGACTTGTCATGAAGGTTAAATGACAGAAAAGATGGAAACAGATAGCATAAGTCTGTCATTTTTACACTTTTTCTCCATCTTTTTTATCATGAAGCACAATCTCAGAATCATAGAAAGAAGGTCAGAGCTACAAGGAACCTCATAGTTTTAATCCCCTTATTTTTCAGATGAGGAACTTATTCCTCAGACAGTTGAAGTGACTTGCCTAAGATCATATAGATAATTGATGGCAGACTTGGAACTAGATCCTGGGTGTCCTAATTTCTCTTCCAATGCTCCTGTTAGTATGGAAGGAAAACGATGTGTGTGAGATGGAAGTTCAAGGATTGAAAGAGAAGGGGTGTGGACAACTCCATAATGCTTCTGTTTGAGCTCTGACTATAATTAGCTTGCATAATTATGTGGTTGGGAGCAATTAATATTCTAGATGTTAGATCCTTTGATACTTAAGTTAGTCCTATAATTCTATTATTTCATGGAACATATTGTCAGACTTGGAAAGGACCTTTGATGCTATCTAATCCAGTAAATATTTATACAAGAATAACCTTTATAATATTTCTGAGTCATTGAACATCAGCTTATAGACTTCTAGTGATGAGAAACTAACCACTTTCTGAAATAGATAATTCCATTTTTATTTCTTTTAATTTTAAAGTATTCATTTTCTCTCTCCCACTTCTCTCACCTTCAAGAAAGAAAAGATGAAAAAATAAGGAGGAAGAAAGGAAGGAAGCAAGGAAGGAAGGAAGGAAGGAAAGAAGAAAAAGAAAGAAAAGAAAATGGAAGGAAAGATGGAAAAAAAGAAGGAGGAAAGAAGGAAGGTAAGAAAAGAGGGAAAAGTAAGAGAAATGTAAGGAAAAGAGAGCAGAGGGAAAGAGAAAGGAAAGGCAGAAATGAAGGGTATGAGGAAGGGAGGGATGGAAGAAATAAGGGAGGAAGGAATTAAGGAAAAGAAGAAGGAAAAAGGAAGGAAAGAAAGAAGGAAAAAAGGAAGGGAATGAGGGAGGAAATAAGGAAGGAAAAAAGTAAGGTAGAGAGAGAGGAAAAGAAATATAAAAGTCCTTTATCGCAAAAGTAATGTAACAAAACAAGTTCCCACATTGACCACCTCCTCCCCTCAAAAAAGCATATCTATTCTTTAGTTTACCATCTCTGACATGAGACAGGCTATTTCTTCTTTATCAATCTTTATCAATCAAGGTTGAGCACTTAGCTGAGCATAGTTAATCCTCCCCTCAGAGAAATAACACTGGCACTTTTGATCTCAAATAGTCATGGTTTCTAGATTCAGCTTCTTGGACATATTCATTTTGGACACACACCTGAGCTGTCAATTACTTCCTAAAATGTAACACCAAGGACTGAACATAATAAATCATGTGTGGATTGAAGAACACAGAACTGTCACCTCCCTAATCCAGGACATTAGAGTTCTGTTAATGTAGCTTGAGCTAACGTTAGAGGGAGAGGGAATTCAACATCAGATTGTACTCAGATTGAGCTTGTAGTAAACTAATTCCTCTGAACTTTTGTCCATACATGCAAAAAAACCAAAAAAGTGTCTGTGTACTCTTCCCCATCCTGTGTTGGTAAGGCCAAGGGGCTTCCAATTCCAAGTCTTAAGGATGATGTCTGGGGTACTGATGAGGACTGAGGCACTATGTTTTTTGAGCAGTTTTTCTTGTTCTTGACCTTGCTAGGATATGAGGGAATTAACATAGAGCCTGGGGAGTTTGGTGAGTTTCCTTATTGTAAAGGCTGAGAGTCCTGTGAAATTTGCAGCTAAAGAAGAAAATAGTGTCTCCCCCAACCCCACCACCATAAATTTCATAAGAAAAAAGAAGAAACCTTCCTCTTTGGTGCTGTCTAAATGTAGTAGAACTTGTGAACAACTTACCTTCTCGCCTGGTGATTGATTCTAAGGGATATGGATGAAGGAAAATCTGCAATGTCTGTTACAGGTCCATATCTTAGAGCCTTCAGCAAACTGAATAAATCTCTTAGCTTTTCTGGCTTCCTTCAAAACTCAGCTCCAATCCCAACTGAAGCAGTGCCTCTGAGACTCCAGTTGAGATTAGCTTCCATCCACTCTACATGTGTCATACATATACACATATATATGCATACATATACATACAAAGAAACAGGGATATAGATTACATGTGTATATATGTATGTGTATACATATATGTGTATATATATACATATACTTACACATGCACATACATATATACATACTTATACAGCCTCACATGATATATATGCATGCATGCATAATTATTAATCATTAATTATTATTATACATATATTATATATGTATATATATATACATGCGTGCATACATACATGCATATATTCTGGTCTAACCAGGACACCTTCCCCTTAGGTTGTATCTATTGCTATCATAGCTTGACAATGCCACTGATGCTCTCCACATAATAGCCAAGATCATCACATTAGCTACAGCTTCAAGTTCTTTTTGATTAAGGACAATCTTCCACAAGGAAAGGAAGGGTTCTCCAGTGAAAATTCATATTGGACTGTCAGTCTGTGAAACTTTGGGTGCTAGTTACAATTTTTGTGACAGTCCTGATTTTTGTAATTTGTACTTAAAAGACAGATTGACTCAGAGGAAGGAATATTTAGATTTAGTCTCACCTATAATATAAATGGCCATGTGACAGTGGGCAAGTGACTGAACCTCCTTGTTGCCCTGGATAACTCTATAAGACTATATACACATATGCATGCACGCATGTATGTATGTATGTATGTATAGGAGAAAATGTATAGGTTTCAAAGCCTATTAGGTTTGAAAAAGCATCAAGGACAGGACAAATTATAGCACAGGTCATAGGTTTAGAGGTGAAAAGGGAATCTCAGACATCATCATGTCCATAAAATGTCTTTACAGACAAGGAAAGTGAAATCTAAAGAGTCTAAGTAGGGGCTTACCAAGGTAATACACAAACAGTCATTACCACAACTGAGATGCAAACACAGCTCCCTGACTCAAAATTCAGTACTTCCCATTACAACACTCTCTGGGATGCCATTTGGGATTTTCTTGGAAAATATACTGGAACAGTTTGCCATTTCCTTCTCCAGCTCCTTTTACAGAAGAAGAAACTGAGGCAAACAGGGTTAAGTGACTTGCCGAGAGTCACACAGATGCTAAGTGTCTGAGGCCAGATTAGAACTCAGAAAAATGAGTCTTCCTGACTCCAGGCCCAGTGCACTATCTACTGCACCACCTAGATGGCCTTAAAGATAAAATTTTGGAATTACACTACAGAGAAGGCAGTTAATGTTTTCACTCAATAACTCATATAAGAGACATTGACTGTGGTAGAAGATAGAGGCTTTGGAATCAGGAAGACTTGAGTTCAAGTCTCACCTCTGATACATACTAGCTATGTGAACCTGGGCAAGTAATTTAACCTTTAAGTTCTTCAGGTAGCTCTCTATGTGTTGGGAATAAAATGATGATTTGATTGATAAAGGGAATTCTCCCATCTAAAGTTCCGTATAGCAATGAATCACAGATCTGGTTAAAACAAACAAATAAATCCTAAAGCCAATCCAAACACATACAATTATCTGATGGTGTTTGGAGGGCTTGCAATCTGTATGGGAGTTACTACCATATATACAAATGAAGCAAGGGAGTGGGTAAAGCATGGAATGATGATTAATGCTCTTGTCCTTATAAAGAGCTTTATATCAACCATCTTGGTTGATTTTCATAATACCTATGAGCCCATATCATTATTCCTATTTTTGAAAGGTAAGAAGTTAGGTGAAGTGACTTGTCTATCATCAAACAATTATCTAGGTGGAAAAAAGGGGGTTTAAATCCATGTCTTCTAACCCATAGGTTCAGACACTTTCAGTTAGATCAGATTGCATCAAGTCCCTATTGTGATCATAGCTTGACAATACACATTATTGCTAGTGAATGGACTTGGAAGGATGAGAAACTTGTTAAATACAAAATTCCATTAAATAACAGTAAACAAAGGAGATATTCTTCAATAGGAAATAGCAGTAGGGAGATATAAAGTACAGACATAAAAGGAATCCTACATCATAAGATATAAAATAGAAAGGCTAGCAAGATTATCATGATGGATAAAAAATACTATCCTTCATTTCTTAGAAAGAGCTGCTAGAGCAAACAACATCAGTCCCATTACTTGGGAAAGGTAACATTTTATGAGTAACAGCACTCAAGAGCTATTTCATCAAGATGGAAAGAAGATGGAGAAATTTCGGAATGGCGGGAAGAAGTGAGGAATTGGAGAGTGAGGAGCAACATCCTCTTCTACCACATTTTAAAGCACCAGTTAAAATGTCTACCAGGTATCTTTTTCAATAGAGTTAGTTCTCCCTTATCTGCATTTAAGGAATCTAAAGCATATGTAATTTCATACTGGTTTTCTCCCTGCTCTGTCCCCTTCCTCCAATTCTTCCCCAGGGCTATGTCTTTCCAAATCAAAATTATGTGTGTGTGTGAGTGTGTTTATATGTGTGTGTGTGTGTGTGTGTGTGTGTGTGTGTGTGTGTGTGTGTGTGTGTGTGTAAGAGAGAGAGAGAGAGAGAGCACACAGAGCAGGCAAACATTTTAAAATACAGATCTTCATGACCTTAAATAAAGGTTCCTTATGAAATCTGATATCAGTGTGGCATAATGCAGGCAATGGATTTAGTGCATCTTCTCCAATGTCTGCACATGTCCCCAGGCTCAAAGGTTACATATCCAAAGTAACAATGGATCTGTTAGGATCTACCAAAAGGAAATGGCACCAAGGGGGTAGCCTTCAACCAACTATATGTTTGCTTTCAGAGGGCCAGTTCAGCTCAAATGGACATGTTTATCAAAGGGTTGTCCAGCAAAGTCACAAATTTCAGAAGTAACAGAGTCTTATGAAACTACCACAGAAGGAAACTGTATGTGAATTGTAAAAGATGTAGAGACGCTGTTTAATATAGTGACTAGACAGCTGGACATGGAGTCAAGACATCTAGGTTCTACTTCTGCCATAGAAAATTATTAGCTCTTTGATCACTGAAAAGATAAAATATTTTAGAAGGCCAATTTCTTCATCAATTAAATGAGACTATAATTCTTTACCTTCTGCACAAGATTTTGGGGAGATGTCCCACCTAGTTGCCCTCTGATTTGGAAATTTTAAAACACTACAGAAGTGAGTAATTTTCTATTTTTCTTGTTGGTGTTATGAACAAGTATTTATTTATTAAACATCTACATTGTGTCAACCATAGAGACATGCACTGGAGATACAAAGACAAATGCGGTTGGTTCTTGCTCTCAAGGTGATTTTTATCGGCATTATCGTTGTTATCGGTAGTGATTTAAGTGCCTGCTATGTGCCAGACACTATTAAGTTCAGGGGATACAAAGACAGAAGGGAAACAATCCTGACCTTATGATGTTTATATTTTTAACGTTTTCATGAATGAGGTTGAAGGCAGATCCATCAATGATGAAATAAACAATCCTGGATATCTTGAAGTGTTACTGAAAACTAGCATTTATGGGACATTCAGTATCTTGGGAGGCTTTTCATGCCCTAGGTTCCTCAAGAAGTCATTTCTTGATGCTTATGAATAGGCCCATTTCTGGCTTCCAGCATTACTGCAGTCTGCCCACCTCTCAGGGCCATTGTTAGGAAAACACTTTATGAACCTTAAGATCAGAATTGACACTAAAAAAGCCCCATCAAAAGTGATGTAGAAGTCATTATTATTCAGCTCTGATCAATCTCTATGTGGCTGAAAGGCAACCTAGAAGCCTCCATTAAGCAGAAGGAAATGGCCTGAGAAACCAAAGAGGATTTTATGGCATGTGGCTGCCAAATACTGGGAAAGGGGTTGAGAGAAAGTAAAGAATATTTTCATCTGCTGTGTTCTGCCCAGTTAAACTTTCATAATTGTTTCATATTTGGAGCTTTAAAGTCATGAATGACATATAAAATTAGCTGACTTTCTTTGAATACATATTTGCTACTTATTTTGAAGACCATTTTAACATTTCCACTAAGAGATTTTTATGAACAGTATTAAAGAGCAACACAAGAGCCAAGACTGTTTTACAACTACTTATATTCAAATTCATTAATTGAAGGCATAAAAATGTCACAACAACTTTTCAGCTCTTACCTCTAAGTCTCCATCAGGATAATTTGTCCATTCATCCCCATTCATTTTCCTTGTAAATTGTAATAAATGTACCATAATTTATTCAAGCATTCTTTCATTGCTGAATTCTTAATTAGAGTTAATTCTAGTTTTTTTCCCCTTGATTACAAAATAATGCTGATAAGAACATCTATGAACAGAAAGATTTTTTTTCAATATACCTTCAAATTATCAATCAAGGAAGTGGGTCAAAGAATAAGATTAGGTTTATAACTTCTACTCCAGACTTTGAGATTATTTTCAGGGGGGAAATTTTATTAGTTCAGGACACTAAAAATGATGAGTTTGTGAAACTGTTTTTATATAACCCTAATAGCACTGCATTTTGTTATTATTAACAATTATTTTTGCCAGTTTGATGGGTGTAACTTGAAAAGTCTAAGTTGTTGTCATTAGCAAAGGAGGTCAGTTAAAAACAAGTTTAAACAATTAACCACTATCCCTGTGAATGACTTACCCATTCTTAGCAATACAATGATCTAAGACAATTCTAAAGGATTCATGATGAAAAATATGATCTACCTCCAGAGAAAGAACTTACAGCGTCCAAATGCTGATCAGAGAATACTTAAAAAACCTTTCTTTCTCCTTGGTTTTATTTTATTTTATTTTTGGTCTGATATGTTGTGCATGACTGTGCATGTATGACCTATATCAAACTGCTTGACTTCTCAATGAGGAGAGAGGAAAGGAAAGGAGGGACAGATTTTGGAACTCATTGTTAAAACAAAAGAATGTTAAAAAATTTTACATATAATTAGAAAAAAAGAAAATATTAGCAAATAAATAAAATATAAACAATTAGAAAATGTGGAATGTCTGAATAGTGGAAATATTCAAGATCTAGTCTCATGGGCAGGTAAGCCTCCCAAATCTTCAACTAATTCATTATAATTCTTTGCCATCTGAAGTCAAATTAGATGTAACATTAAGAAAGAAGTTTAATGACCTTTATTCAACTCAATTTCAACCAATGTTTATTAATTCTAGCAAACTGGAGGAAATTAATTTAGATAAGATACAATCCTTGTCCTCATGGAGTTTTAAATCTAGTAATGAGGAATATATTGGAACAAGTAGAAAGAAACAATAACAAAGATATAAGTATCTGTTATCTCTAAGGCTAGAATCCTCAGTTTTCAGAAAATGGAAGTCTTCCATTCAAATTGCCAGGTAGAAATCCTAATATCTCAGGGTTTTTGTCAATTTTTTTGATAATTTGGAACTCTAAAAAACGTTTGTTCCATGTGGCAAAAACAGAAAATCATGGAATCTTAGAGATATTATCTACCTATTTATCTCCTTTCTATTTACTTATTGGTTGTTCTTTTGGTTTGGATTGTTTTGGCTGAAATCAAACTTTCAATTTCATTGGTACATGAAACTCCAGGTGAAGAATCTTCCATCTATCCAATGCAGGTTAGAAACTGTTCTTTAGCTTAGAATTTTGGAGACTTTCCAGGGGTACTGAGGGTGCCTTGCTTAAGGCACAAAGTTAAACAAATTTTAGAAAGAGAATTTGAAACTAAATCTTACTGACTCTAAGGCCAGCTCTCAATGCACTGAGTCAACGACCTCTTAAGAAGTGCAAAGCCATTTATTAAATGGAGGAAGTAAAGCACAGCTTTACAATCCCTCAGGAACCATTGCATTTAATGGTATCAACGTTTTGCTTTTCACTGACATCAGTAGTTTGACCTCTGAAAGAGAGGAACGCATTTGTATTTCATTCTTTTTTTTCCTCCTAAGAATCCTTTTCTGTATTTTATCTTTGTCTTTCCACAAATAGTTTTGTAAGTATCACATTGCTTTTACTGCAATACTAGCTATCAAGACCAAGTATAATCATTCATTTCTCCTGAGTGGAATGCTTCTTAACAATGAAAAGGTAACTAGAGGTCATTGTTTTATGTTCAAATGACCATCCCTATTTCCTACTGAGTACTGGGTCCCTCTCTGAATAGAGCACCTTGATAGAAACACACAAACCAAAGGACATGCCATTGAGGGAAGCATTTCCACCTTTTGTTTCTATGGACTGACAAAATCAGTACATTTGACATCTTTTCCTCCATATTTATCTAACTGGATGCAAATAGGAAGGAACAAAAAACTTACATCCCTCCAAAAATGTGTCAACCAAAGCAAACATCATGGAGAGTCTGGGATAAGAGGGATCTTATAGATCTATAAATTATCTCTAGGTCATCTAATCCCCACTTTTCATTTTTCAGATGTAAAATTCATGATAAAAATAACAAAGATAGCATTCATATAGTGCTTTAAGGTTTGCCAAGTGCTTTACAAATTTACCTTATTTGATCCTCCCAACCATCCTATAAGATAGATGCTATTATTTTCCTCATTTTATTGATGAGGAAAATGAGACAAGAGGGTTTAAGAGCCCTACCTAGGGTCACATAGCTAGTAAGTATTTGAGAGTGAGTATGAAACTCAGGTCTTCCTTATTACAGGTCTAGCCCTCTATCCAGTGTGCCATATAGCTTCCTAGAGTATAGATTACAGTTCTAAACCTGAAAATTTTCTTTGAAGCAATCTAGTCCAATTCCTTCATTTTGCAAATAAGGAAACTGAGGCCCACGGAAATGAAATAACTTGCCCAAAGTTACACAAGCAATAAGCACCATATGTGGGAAATGAATCAATGACCTTTGATTTGAAATCTAGTCCTCCTTCTACCGTCTTCCAGAGAAACAGACAGTTTAAGTGACTTAAGTGACAAAGGTAGTTGATAAAAGTTCACATTGGTATAGAACTTTAAGGTTTACAATAATTCTTTCCCTATGATAAGCCTGTGAGGATAGACAACATAAATATTATTATCCACATTTCATAGATGAGGAAATTGAGGGGCTGAAAGGTGAAAGGGTATAATGACTTCTCCAGGGTAATGGAGCTAATGGTAAGAGAGCCAGAATTGAGATCCAGGACTACTTATTCTGAGACTAAGATTCTTTTCAATATAGCAAATAGTTTTAGGTGCTAGTATGGCCCAGTTAAACTTTCTAGTTCTTAATGTACTTCCAGTAGAATATAATGCATTAATTTTGAGGGGGTCCAGTTTCATCATGACAGAAATTTGGGACAGAATTATGAAATTTTCAGTGTGAGCATTTGCACTTCTGTAATTGGCGAACCCTACAAATCAGGGCTTGATTCATTATTTTGTTGATTGTCTAGATTTAAGAAAATGATATGGTGAATGTTAATGCAGATTAAACTTAAAAATGTATCATGTATATATTGCTGTTATTTTGCAAGAGAAAGATGGTTGTTAAACATTTACTATCATATGCCTTTGTCATTTGTAAAATATGGAAATTGTACTAGATGGACAATGAAGTTCCTTATGGTTCTAAAACTCAATGATTCTAGAAATTGGAAACAGGATTAGAAGCTAAATATAAGTGAAGAACTCATGGCTACACAGCAGTTTGGGAAAAGAAAAAAGGGACCTCAGGGCTTTCATGAAATGAGAGTTCAATATGAGTCACCAATGTGATATAGCAGACCAAAAAGGTAACACTATCTTGAACAGTTTTAACAGAATCATAGTTTTTAGTAATAAGGAAATAATATTTAATTCACCAATCAACCTAAATACATTTATTAAGCTAAATAACAGGTACTGCGCTATGTGCTCATAAAAATGAGAGGGAAAATAGCCCTTTCCCTCAAAGAGCTAAAGAAAGAGAACATATAAACATATTTCAGAATAAAATGCAATATAAAATGCAAACACATGTATGTGTAACACATATACAAATGAAATGTATCAGGAGAGACTGGGAAAGGTTTAAAGGAAACGGAAAATTTGTATACTCTGACCTGGTTGGACCCTATCTAATATGTTCAGTTCCAAAGAACATGCTCTGTAGACACTGATAAACTGGAAGATATCCAAGGAGGACAACCAGGATAGTGAAGAGTAATGAGTCTATGTCATATAAAATCATTTGAAGGAATTTGGAATATTTTATTTGAAGACGAGATAATCAACAAAAATGCAGTAACGGTATTCAAGTATTTATTATGGTTGTTATATGGTAGAGGGATTAGTCTTGTTCATTTGGAATCAGAAATTATAACCAGGGGCATTGGATCGAACATATAAAGAGGTAAATCTAGACTTGAGTTCAGGGGTAAAATGCAAACAAAACAAAATAAAACTCCCTGGAAATTAAAGATGTCCAAAAATAGAATGGATTGCCTCCGGAGGTGATGAACTTCTCCTTGTTGGAAGTCTTGAAGCAAGAATTAGTGTATGTCCATTTTAATTAGTTTATTGCAAAATAGATGCAAGACCTTGAAGTATTAGAAATGGAACAGAAAAATCATTCCTATATCCTTTGGGCGCACTGGGCCTATGATTAATGGTGAAAACTTCTCAATCAATGCATATGGATGCCTACTTTGCAATTTAAGTTTTGAGAGTTTCATGGAGGCACTGAGTAAAACTGACTAGTTTTGGGGTTCACTATAGAGGGTTTTACTTTCCAGCTATTGGCTGGACTACATGGCTGATGAGGTCCCTTTCAACTCTATGATTTTGACATTTTTACTCCCACCTGCGGATGTTCATCACTTTGATAGATAAGCAAAATTATTTTTTAAAGTTATTTTAAAAGGATCAAAGAATCAGGTCCTACTACTAGTCTAGCCATGTGACATTAGTAATGTCATTTAATCTCTTGTCACTCTAGGCAACTCACTAAGTTGCAAAGCTGGTGCTGATTCACTTTGCTGCAGTCTCCTCAATAAAGTTATCCATACCAATGAAATCACAAATTGTTTTTTTTTTAAAAAAAGGCATGATAAGCAGATGATTCTTTATGCACCCTGCCCTAGTACAACCACATGTCAAATAGTAAATTGAATTTGAGGTGCCACATCTTAGGAGAAACTGTAGTACATATAAAAGAGGGGAATCAGAATGGTGATAAGATGAGATAGCAAGCAGGGATGGTTAGCTTGGAGAAGAGGAAATTTGGGATGGCTGGGGACACAAAATAGCTATCTTTAATTATTTGATGGACTAGCATGGTGAGGCATAAGGTTTGTAAAGCTTTTCTTTTGTCTGGACTTTAATGATTCCACAGGAGAGAGTGAGGTGCAGCTCTGCCTCACTTAAATCCAACTCACTTGCAAATAAGACATCACCTTCCTCATGCCATGGGTCCTCTTCAAAAACCAAGAATGAACAACAGCAATGGCTCAAGATTGCAAAGAGGTATACTTGATATAAAGAAAAAGAAATTCTAATAATACCTAGCATTGGGATAGTCCTTCAAGGTTTACAAAGCACTTTATAAATATAATTATATTCTGTCCTCACAATACTAGGAGATAGATGTTATCTTTACCTCTATTTTACAACTGGGGAAACTGAGGCACAGGGAGCTTAAGTGATTTACCTAGCTTCCCATAGCTACTAAGCACCTGAGGCCAGATTTGAACTGAGAACTTTCTGAGACTAAGTCCTCTGATCTGTTATGAACTGAATCACCTTACTGCCTCTGATAAGAAAAAGCTGTCCAAAAAGATAATGATTTTCTTTGGGAATGTTGGACTACTTCCCCCTGGCAGTTTTCAATAAGAGACTAGATGACCACTGGTCAGCAATATTCTAGAAGCCATTTAGGTTCAAGTATGGGTTGGACTAGAGGGACTCCAAGTTCCCTACCAGCTTTTAGCTTTTGTGATTTGTTCTCCCATTAAGGAAAAATGTGAAAGTAAGGAGAATAGCAGAAATGCCCCTTAAAAATATGAGGATCAAGCAGATACTTTCCCAAATATCTCTCCTCAAATCTGGCCTCCCTTGGTCCCATTAAATTGCAGTGTGGAATTGGTTCTGATAGGCAAATCAGATGGGAATTGAGATACAGTCTCTAGAGCCTATGCCCTCAATGTTTTAGCTACATTCTTAATTTTGATAGGAAGCACCCAATTTCATTAACTTTCTGAGCCTCAGGATTCAGATGTAGTACATAAAGAGTACTAAAGACCTGGAAAAGTCCTCAGAGTCAAATGTCTAGTGTGCTTCCCTGCACATATGATAAATCAGGTTCCTGGCTCTACTATTTTTTTCACACACTTAGTTTACCTAGGAGAGGTACATTTAGCAGCCCAGAGATCTGTTAGAATCAGGCCAATGGGTCAAACTCCTGAGAGAATTCATATTCACACACAAATGTAACCTGTTCCTGCAAAATAGGCATACGTTGAGAGAACTCTATGACAAGAGGAAAACAGGACCAAAAGTTTTGGGTGCCCCAAAATGGAAGGAACAACCAGTGAAGACTGAACAAAATCTTGGAGAATTCAAAGGAAAGAAAAATCCACCAAGAAGCCAAGCAACCCTCTTTTGTTGAGTATCTTTGAAGCAGAGCAAGATAATACACAAGTTTAGTGACTACTTCTACTTGGAATGCTCATACTGAAAACCATATGTGGATGAATAAATTCCTTTTTCCAACAGCAATGTGGTGTGTGACAGTGAAAAGAGCCCTAGTTTTAGAATCCAGCATTTTGGCTTCAAATCCTGACGGATCCTGTGTGAACTGGAGCAACATTTGAATCTCCCGTGGCCTTAAATATATCATTTGCAAACTGAAGGGGTTTAAGTAGATACTCATTGAAGTCCTTTCAGATCTGGATCTATGATCTTATAAATAGCTGATTAAAGAATTCTTGATTTTCATCAGACTAGCAGCTAGGTGATACAGTAGATATGGTGTTAGGCCTAGAGTCAGGAAGACATGAGTTCAAATCAAGGCACAGTCACTTAACACTTTATCTCTACCTCATTTTCCTTAGCTGCAAAATAATGATAATATTTGCAACTACTTCCCAAGGCTTATGTGAAGATCAAATGAAATATTTGTAAAGCACTTTGTGAAACTTAAAATGCTATCTAAAAGCCAGATGTTACTACAACTACTATCACTACCACTACCACTACCACTACTACAACTACTAATACTACTGTTACTAGATTGGAAGGTGATGGAGTCCATTTCATACTAATCTGATAAACTCAAATGATTCATGTCTGACATACTCCAGTCAAGCATTTTGTTAATCAGGCCACTCACTATGCTAAGTGCTGAGGATGCAAAAACTGAAGTAACCTCTTTCCTAAAGGATATATATATATACACATGTAGGTATATGTAGAATATATAAACATTCATATAAGTTCATTTGGGGAATTATGTTCCTAGGAGCTAGAAGTAATTAGAAAAGGTCAAAAATAATGATTGAGTTTACTTTTGAAGGAAATGTGGAATTCCAAAAGTTAGAGGAGAAGAGGGAGGATATTAAAGATATCAGGGACAGTCAATGCAAAGGTACTGAGACACAGATGGAGTGGTATGTATAATGAACAACAGGCTGGTTTGGATCCTTTATAGAGGGTGTAAGGGAAACAATAAATAAAAAAGTTGGAAAGGTAGGGTTGGACTCAGGTTAAAGCCTGAGGAGCTTTAAATCACAAATAGAGGAATTTATATTTTATCCTAGAAACAACAGGAATTAGTGGAGTTTATTTAGTAAGGAAGTGACATGGTCAGAGACTTTAGGAAAATCACTTAACTATTTATGACAAAGGATGGATGGAGTAGGGACAGACTTGAGACACCGGGACCAAATAAGAGGTTATTGCAATAGTTCAAGGGAAAGATATTTGAGGGACCTATACTGGAGTACTGATTGTATGAGTTGAGGAGCAATGTTCACTACTGTTCCATAAATTCATATCTACTTTACCCTATTTCCTGACAACATATGAGAAAACATAACAATATCTTTCTTTACGGTTAACAACTTTAGGAAGAAACTGAGTTGGAAGGCACGTAATCATTTTCTTAACCACATATCTAGTTCTTATCCGATTATGATGCACTAGTTTTTCCAATGAGATATTTCACATTATCTTCCATTTTTTTCATTCTTTTGGTTTTGTTTTGTGATTTCTTGGTTTCTCATAAAGTCATTAGCCTCCATCTGTTCCATTCTAATTTTGAAAGAACTATTTTCTTCAGTGAGCTTTTGAATCTCCTTTTCCATTTGGCTAATTCTGCTTTTGAAAGCATTCTTCTCCTCATTGGCTTTTTGAACCTCTTTTGCCAATTGAGTTAGCCTATTTTTCAAGGTGTTATTTTCTTCAGCATTTTTTTGGGTCTCCTTTGGCAGGGTGTTTAATTGTTTTTCATGCTTTGCTTGCATGTCACTCATTTCTCTTCCCAGTTTTGCCTTCAACTCTCTAACTTGATTTTCAAAATCCTTTTTGAGCTCTTCCATGGCCTGAGCCCATTGAGTGGGCCTTGACTTCTGTGTCTTTCCCTGATGGTAAGCATTGTTCTTCCTCATCAGAAAGGAAGGGAGGAAATGCCTGTTCACCAAGAAAGTAACCTTCTATAGTCTTATTTTTTTTTTCCCTTTTCTAGGTATTTTCCCAGCCAGTGACTTGACTTCTGAGTGTCCCCTCCACCCCCACCTCGCCTCCAGATCCTCCCAGCCACACTTGGGGGTCTGAGATTCAAATGCTGCTTCCCAGCCTCAGGGCTTTGGGCTGGAGTGGGGCTGCTATTCAGTGTGAGATTAAGTTCAGGTGCTCAGGTGGGAGCAGGGCCACCTCTTGGGCTCAGTTCCCTCAGGGGGTTTATGTGGAGACCTTCAACAATGGATCCAGGCTCCTGCCTGCTCTGGGAGCCCTAGTCTGCTCCCGCCTCCACTGCTGCCTCCCAAGGGGACGTGAGTTATGGGGGCACCCCACATCCCTCTCAACCTGCCAAAGAGACCCTCTCACCGACCCTTGTCACCTGTGGGTGGGGGACCCACGTGGCCGCTGAAGATTCTGTCCCTGAACCCTGCTCGGATCCACTCCTTTCCGTGCCGCACCGCCGAGGCAGGGTTTGGCTCTACTCCAGGTCCGGGGTGCGAGGGACCTTTTGTGAGAGGTTTTCAGGCTCTCTGGAGCAGAAATCTCCTCCGCTCCATTGTTCTGTGGCTTCTGCTGCTCCAGAATTCACCAGTAGTTCTTTTTTTACAGATATTTTATGGGCAGTGGGTTCGGAGGTAGCGTATGTGCATCTTTCTACTCCACCATCTTGGCTCTGCCCCCAATGCACTAGTTTTGTAAATGTAATGGAAAGAATCCTACTGGTAATTATGACAGTTAACCCATGTGCATGATTTACTAATGCTTACATAATATTTTTCTTACCTCATGATATAGAAAGTATGAATATTATTATTCTCATTTTTCAGATAAGGAAACTGACTCAAAAGGTGAAGCAACTTTTTTTTCCAAGGTCCCCCAGAATGGACACTTGAATACCCATCCTTTTATTGCAATTCCAGTGCCCTTTCCATTACTTCATGCTGCAAGAGGAGCATCGATGGAAGTCTATTATGTACAAACGATATTCTTTGGAAGATGATTTTTAGTTTCAATCCAGTTCCCAGATTGATTTACTGTGGGAAAAGTTCTCCTGTCCACTCCAAAAAAACAGTTCTTTGCTGACTTATAGGATCAATTGCATGACAAATAAATAAGACTTTTATAACTTCCTATTCCTTCACACTGGCACCATTCATGGGTTAGTTAGATTGTAGGTATTTTATGTGGCCAGAAGACTTTCTAAATATCATTCCATTAAAGTTCATGACTGGTTATATTGATACAAAATCCAAATTAGTCATATTAATATAAAATCATATTGACATAAAATTGATTATCAGTCTCTGGTTGTGATTTGTACATTTTTTCAGGAAAATCACATACCACAAGGATGCATTGACAAAGCCTCTATGCTGGGCAGCTGAAATGGGACCAAGACTTCATGTGTACTGGGCTAGGGGAAGGACTAGCATCAGATGAACTGAAAGTAAAAGAAATTTAAAAAAAAATACTGATGGGGAACAAAGAAAGAACTCTAGAATCCCAGAACTGGAAAGAAAGTTAGAGGCCACCTTGTCTAAACACTACCTGAACAATGAATGCCCTCCATCACAGTGAATGCTATTGCTCTAGTTGAATAAAATTCCTTATAATTTGTATAGCCCTCTAGTTTCTAGGAAAAAAAGTGAATGTTGCCAGTACTACCAGAACCATCTGCCCATTAATATTTCTCTTAACAATTATAGGCATTTGGCACATCAAAAAGTAATGTAAAGGGATCTAGAACTTCTATGAGTATCATATCTGGGAATTTGAGACAGGTGAAACCTCCAAGACATGCTTTAAAGCATGAGCTTACTTAGCCTAGTCTGTGGTTATAGACCATTCTTGTCTCTTCCCTTGAGCAGTCTAATTACTACTAGACCTCTAAGCCCATCCATCCCTAGACCACAGAGAAATATATATTAATGAGGAATTTTCCAACAGGGTTCCATCTTCTCTATGGAGTAAAGTATACAAGTTCACACATTAGGAAAGAAAAATAAATGGACATTAGATGAGGAGGATTCACAGCAAAAGACTTTAGGAGAAGGGAATAAACTGACACATAGGGAAAGAGAACCAGGATTTTTAGAATCTGACGAGGAGGGGAGAGGTGGCAAGATTTTCCTGAGGCCTTTTCTTCCATAGCATCATATAATAATCAAATCACATAATTGTGTGTTGCAATGACTGTCTTAGGTCCTGGAACTTAATCAGATTGGTTGGGTATAACTCCTGTTGGAGACAGCTTAATGTGGGGAGGGAATGTCCTGTACCCATCACTGAACATAATCTTCTTTTGCTTTGTTAATCAGTCAACAAACATTTATTAAGCACCTGCTATGTGCCAATGTGCTAAGTGCTGGTGATACCAAGAAAGGCAAAGGACAGTCCCTGCCCTTGAGGAATTCAAATCCTGATATATATTCATATTCTTTTCTATTTTAGCTCCTTTAGCAATTGCCTTTGCTGTTTTCTTTTCTGGGGTATAGGTAGCCTTATCTGCTTTCCCATAAGGCTGATGTTTCTTTACTGTCATAGTAACCATTCAGTATATTAGCTTTTATTGGTCAGGTGTGGCTTTCATTATGTGCCAGCTCTGAGTCACATATAAGAGTAGTTATGAAAAAAGGACAGACACTTCTTGACTTCACTCTAGCAGTCACTTACTTCTCTAATTAATGACATTATATGAGAACCACAAATTTAATAATGAATATATATTTTATAAGATGTGAAGAAAGTAGCTCATTTAAACAAATGGCTATCTATGTATGCATAAAACAAAGCCTACTTTAGACAATAAGTACCTCATTTTTATGGTCAAGTGCATGGTCACACCTGGTTCTTCTCATTTCCCTAGGCTCCATTTCCACTCTAAACAGACCTGGCCTGGATAACTAGAGCAATAGATGACAGTCGGGATCCAATAAGATCTTAATAGACTAGAACATTTGGACTGACTCTAATAAGATGAAACTTAACAGGGCTAAATACAAAATCTTACAAGGGTTCAAAACTTCACAGAATTAAATTATTTAGGCAACAGTTTGGGAAAAGAAAGATCTGAGAGATTTAATGAACTGCAAATCAATAGGGTGACCCAAAAAGGGTTAGGCAATCTTAAGCTAAGGCAAGAGATACAGAGATACCAGAAATAAGATGATACTGCTGCTGGACCACCTTTGGATTATCATATTCAGTTCTGTTTTCCATGGTATAGGAAGAACATTAATAAACTAGAGAGCATTCAGAAGAAAATATTTTTTTAGCATTCTTTTTTTAAAATTTTTATTTATTTTATTTTTTTCAATTTATTTATTTATTTTTAGTTTTCAACATTCATTTCCACAAGATTTGAGTTTCAAATATTCTCCCCATCTCTCCCCTTCCTCCACCACAAAACACCATGCATTCTGATTACCCCTTCCCCCAATCTACCTTCCTTTCTATCACACCCCTCACTTCTCTTATCCCCTTCTTCTCTCTTTGCTCATAGGGCAAGATAGATTTCTATACCCCATTACCTGTATTTCGTATTTCCCAGTTACATGCAAAAATAATTCTCAACATTCATTCCTAAAACTTTGAGTTCCAACTTCTCTCCCTCCCTCCCCACCCATCCCCACTGAGAAGGCAAGCAATTCAATATAGGTTAAACATATATAGTTATGCAAAAGACTTCCATAATAGTCATGTTGTGAAAGACTAACTATATTTTCCTCCATCATATCCCGCCCACCCATTTATTCTATTCTCTCTTTCAACCTTATCCCTCTCCAAAAGTGTTTACTTCTAATTGCTCTCTCCTCTCATTTTCCCTCTTTCTATCATTCCCCCCCATACCCCACTTATCCCCTTCTCCCTTACTTTCCTGTAGTGTAAGGTAGATTTTCATACCAAATTGAATGTGCATGTTATTCCCTCCTTAAACCAAATATGATGAGAGTAAACTTCACTTTTTCCCAGAGGAAAATATTGTTGTAGTTCTTTCTTTGTTTGCCAAGAGAACCAATGGCATCACAGGGTGATGTCTCAATTTGCGCATCAGTTAGATTTAAGTGAGGCAGAGTTGCACAAAGTCATCAATCTTACTCTTCTTGGGGGATAGAAGTCCAGTGAAGACAAAAATTAAGACAACTGGAGATGTCCCAGAATGCAGTGGCTGGATGACCTTGGCATCTTTGATGTGTGACCAAGCTCTAATCATTCCACAGAGCCTGCTTCACATGCCATCATAGCCTTTGGAAGAAATTGTTCTTATCAACCCATTTTGCCTGAGAAAGTCTTCACATACTTGAAGTGGATACCCTGGCAACTCATTGACAAATTCCAGACCTGTCAGTTGTCTCAACCTGTTTTAGCCCACCTATTGCGACAATTTTTGTGTTTGCTGCATGTACTAAAGCCTCTTGGAGCACCAGGTGAGAGTTGGGTGAATCAGGTAGACACCAAAGATGGATGAGCAGCCCTGAAAACGGTTCAACAGCCCTCACACCAGAGGTGCTAGTGTTCCCTAAACCATACAACCCAACCAAAATGGTGAAGGGTCTTGGATCTGTGCCATATGAGAATTAGTTGTAAAAACTAAATGTGTTTAGCCTAGAGAAGTGAATTAGGTGAGCATATGATGGCTGTATTTAGGTATTTGAAGGTTTTTTTGGAAGAAAGTTTGAATTTGATCTGTTTGTCCCCAGAGAGAAGAATCAGAAGCAATATAAAGAAAAATTTAGACATGTCAGGAAAAAAATAATGTAACAATTTCAAAACAGTGAAATTTTCTATAAGAGGAACATGGTGTCTTGGTTGGTAAAGGAATTTCTATAGAAGCCTTCAAAGAAAGGTTAGAGGACCACGCAGGTGTGCTATGGGAGGGACTTTTTTGGAGGTATTGCTTGAACTAGATAGCCAATAAAGTCTTTTCTAATTCAATATTTCTACACTTCTATGATTCTATGTTGCCTATGTATGTGTCTGTATGTGCATGTGTGTGTGTGTGTGTGTGTGTGTGTTTTATCACTACTATTTGGGGAATGCCTATATTCCTCAATGGTAAAAATCAGTTACACTGTCTTAAAGTCATTCAGAGCAAGACATTTTGACTAGAATAATTGCTTCTAATAAACCATTACATACATCAGTGACCTCCCATTTTCACTCTTGGGGTTCAAGGTTGGAGAGAGCACACTGAGAACTGCTAGAATGCAATTGTATTTGGGGCCACAATACCAGCAGGATTCAAACTACAGTCAACAGAGAAAGGGAATTGGAGCAGAGCGAGATGGTTTTGAAGATGTCATGTACACACTGATCTGTTTCCAGATGGGACAAGTCTTGTTTCTGATCCTCACAATGTGAAGGGCTTTGACAGCGTATCACTGGGACCATTCCCTGGTGCTGGGTGGTGTTGTTTGGGAGGTGAAAGGAGTTACTCTATTAGCAGGGCTTTAGCCGACTGAGACACCCTGGTAATAGATACAGATCCCCAGCTGTACTCCGGATCAAATAGAAGATGAATGAGCTTCTGTTATGCTTTAACCCATTTTTCAGGAATCATGCTCCATTGTTCCAGCCTGACCTGCTCCCTTTGATGAAATGAAAGCTGTGTTTCTCCATCACAATACCCCTACAGGCACCAGATGTCAGCCTCCTTCTCCAATGGAGAAGGAAACATCCAGCTCAACCTGCTAAGCAGGCCAGACCCAGGGGTCCCAAGAGGGCTTTGCAAGGGACTAACTTTTCACTTTCCAATGGACTGACAGCAGGGTAATGTGTCTTCTATAAATACATTGTATGTGGGCCTATCGAAATAGCCAGATGTGATATTAACATTTAATAACCTGCCCTTGAAAATAATTTCATTTATTCATGAGCACTTGTTTCTCCTTCTATGGGACACAATGCAGTTATTGTTAACTTGACAATTAAGATGAAGCTAATGGTCTAAATCTGATCCTACCCTGAGCATTATCAAGCTACTAATAACACAAACATAATGTGCTTCTAAAAGAGGGACCTATGAAACAGAGGAGAAAGCAAGTGTTTGGAAATTTTCTGTGTTGTGATAAAAAAAAAAAATGTGCAATCTCACAAAGACTGAGACTTTTGTGCTTTCATTTCTACTTTAAAAAAAACTTTTCCAATTCAACATTATTTTAACATTAGTAGTGGCAGCAGGCCACCAATATTCAAAATAGGTGAGTCATTTTTGGATTTTAGTTATTTTGCGAAAATCATGAAATTGGGAATTGGTGAAGAAGATTTAACGCATGGAATAAATTCCAAATACTATGGTTCATGTTTTTAAGCAATAGTTAAAAACAACAACAACAACGTGTCCTTCTACCATGCGATGTGTAGATGTAACTTCCAGAAATTTTATGTTCAGTTCACACCGGATTTTTAGTTCAATGTGCCTATTTTGCAGGAGTATTCTTCAGGGCATTCTCAGAATATCACTGAAGTTCATTTAATTATACACTTGTATTCTTCATTAAATTTCTCTTCCCTCTAATGCTTTACCTTTATATTTGCACACATTACAGAAATTGCCCAACCTATAAAGTAGTAGTCCTAAAATCACCCTCTTAATTAAAACTAGACTCATTAACATCATTATTCACTTACAAGACACTGCACAAAGTGGACCCTTAATACATTATTTAGAATTTTGAATTAAATTTGACCTATGATAGATTTAATTTGCAAACTGATCACTATCATCGAAGTTTCCAAGTTTCTTTGTCATATTGGCAAATACAAAGACTTGTATATAATTAGAATTCCTTAATTCAATAAGTCATCTGTACTCCTGATTCGGAAAAACATAAAATGTATTCTTTACCGATGATGTATTTTTTTTTGTCAAATAGAAGAGTGATACAAAAAATTTCCTGTTTCATTTTTCCTATTCTTTCCAAACACACCAAACTAAATGTTTTGCTCAAACTTCTATCTGATTTCTTTTAAAAACATATATATTATGGAAGGTTTATTTTGTTTTATATCACTGTCATTTCAGGATATACTCTGCCCTCTAGTGACCTTTCCATGCAACAAAGAGGGGAAAAGAAAGTAGTTAAGCAAAATCAACCTATATATTATAGGACTATGCCTGAATGTATATGCAACATTCCACACCCCTGGTCCTCCACATTTCTATTGAAACGGGAGAGGAAGATACATTTTCTCATCTATTCTTTGGGCCAATACTGCTAAATTTACTCAGTGGTGAGATTAATTTTATTGTTCCTTTCATTTATCTTGTAGTGTATTTCCTTATGCTTCAGTTCCACATATTTTCCTGCTTTTCTCCAAATTCTTCTAATTTATCATTTATTATTTAATCATATTTCATTGAATTAATGCAATATACCACAGTGTATTCTTCCATTTCTTTACATAAGAGTCTTCTCATCTGAGTTTGTAGGAGTAGGTTAAAGCATTTAAACTACACATGTAAAAAAAACTTCTGTCTCATTGGATCTAGATTAGTTAGGTGGGTATAATTAGCAAATGTTCCAGGATTAGTAGGTATATCAATATTCTTAAATGTAGCAATACTCTCAGAGTCAATAGAAAAGCATATGGGTGCAAATATTTCCCTAATATAATTTCTAAGATATTTTGGGTATGTAACCTAAATCTTTCCTCCCTACCATTTTTAAGTACAATGATGACTTAACTGTCATTATCTCCATGTCAATTTTCCACACTACAGTTTCTATATATCTTGTATCAGTATAAGAAATTAAATACGAATTTATTGGAAGTTTTGTGGAAGCCACAGAAATAACATGGAAATGTTTAGAAACTCACAAATGCACAAAATATTTGTATAATATTGTGTGATATCAGCATATTTTATCTTTTAATATCATAAAAATGCAGACTTCTTCTCTGGTACAAAGAGAAGGCCAAAAAATTTTACATAGGTTTTCCAGATTACTGGGGAGCCACATCCCCTAACCCCGCAATGTGGAAGGGAGAGTTGTACTTTCATTTTATTTTTCACGAATTGTCATTTTTCTTAAAAGTGGTATCCAAATATTATTATGCCCCATTATTATAATATGTACATATTATATATCAGCATACTATGTTATTCACTAAAAGTGGTAGTATGCAATTCTAAAATTGTAGGTTAATATGACTAATAATGATGATAGTAATTAATAATAATAATTTTAAAATCCACCATCAGCATCCCACCTTGATCATTTGTCATGGCCTGGTAACCCAGTATTTATAAAAATCATGACCACTCTGAAAGTAAGGAAAGGCTTTGAATATTTGCATAAAGATTGGATTGCTGTGTATTATTTTTATATTGTTATTAATACAGGCATACCATATTTTATTTCATCTTACCTTCACAGATATAGTGTTTGTTTTTGTTTTCTTTTTTTTGTTTTTTACAAATTGAAGGTTTGTAGCAACCCTCTGCTGAACAAGTCTATTGGTGCCATGTTTCCAACAGGAAGTGCTCATATCGTGTCTCTCAGTTACATTTTGATAATTTTCACAATATCTCCAATTTTTTCATCATTACTATATTTGTTATGGTGCTCTGTGATCAGTGATCTTGGGTGCTACTATTGCAATTGTTTTGGAGTGCCAAGAACAGTATCCATTTAAGATGGTGAATTTAATAAATGTCTGTGTTCTGACTGATACTGACCCACCAACTACTTGTTCGCTAGCCTCGACATTACCAGAGATAACATATAAAGAATATCGTGAATTGAAGTCAATAATTTTGACTTAAGCAATTTTATTTCAGAAGAAGATGATAATGAAGAGAGGGCTGGAATAGTAACTGTACTACTGGAATGAAAGAGAAAAGTCTGTGTTCAAATTTTATGTCTCTGAGTTCTTGGGCAACTTAATGACTCTGAATCTCAGTTTCCTTACCTATTAAATATTGATAATAATACTTTCAGTACCAATATTGGGCAGTGAAATAGCTAAAAAATTTGCTATATAAGTGCTATTAAAAGGTCAGTTATTATTAATAAGTGTTCAACTCTTCCCATACCTCCCAAGTTTCTTATGATCTTGCTTACTATATAGATACATGAAAGTGAGTAAGGACATTGAACAGAACGCTAGCCTTGGAGTCAGGAAGACTGGTATTCAATTCCTGCCTCAGGTATTTACTGGCTATGTGATTTGGGGGCAAGTCAGTTAATATCTCCTTCATTTCATCATCCATAAAATGGGGATAATATTAGCACCTACCTCATAGGGTTGTAAGGATCAAATGAAATAACATATTGTAGCTTTTTCCAAATCCTAAAGTGATGAATTAAATAAATCCAAGCTATTTTTATCAGATGCATAATGAGTGTATATATAAAATTTTATGCTCTGTTTTTATCACTTAACATTGTGTGTGTGTGTGTGTGTGTGTGTGTGTGTGTGTGTGTGTGTGCTAGGTGGTGCAGTGGATGTAGCACTGGGTTTGGAATCAAAAAGATATATTCATGAGTGCAAATCTAGCCTTAGACACTTAATAGCTATGTCACCCTGGGCAAGTCATTTAACCCTTTCCTCTCAGTTTCCTCTTTTGTAAAATGAGTTGGAGAAGAAAGTGGCAAACCACTCCAGTATTTTTGCCAGGAAGACATCAAATGAGGTCACAAAGAGTGGGATACAACTGAAATCACACCCATTCCCACACCCCAAATAAATAAATAAGTTTAATAAATACTTATATTAAGTGTATTAAATATAAAATTTACATTTAATATAAAATTTATAATACAAATACACTTTCCTGTATTGGCAAAGTCCAAATTCTTGTCATTTTCATAGTAATATAGTATTCTTTCTGTAAATAATTTCTTTGGCCATTCAAGTTTGAGGCATAACCTAGGATTTAGAGTGGGAAAGAGAATTGTTGAAGCTTTTGAGACTGAGCTGAAGTAATAAGTTAGTTTGAGTTCTTGAGCTTTATAGCTGTCTGAGAAATTGTTGATTGCGTTGCAGCTTGGAAACTAATTCTTCCTGTCCACAAGACTATTGCAAGTACACCATCTCTAAAAATTACTTATTTCATAACAATCCATGGTGAAAATGGGTTTGGACAGAGTTTGGTGACATTCCAAGCCCCAAGAACCACATAGCAGTCTACAGAATGGATAATGAAGCAGCCAGGGTTTACAGAGTAAATTTATTTACATCATAACTACTGCATTTTTGGAAAATAATGATATGCAAAGTGATTGAATAGTAAAGCAATAATTCAACATCAGGTTTTCCTTAAGAGCTACACAACAGTGTTTTTCTCAGTCTGTGGCACAATTCCCGAAAGCTGCTGAATAATAAAGTCCTTTCAGTCTTTCTTCCCTTTTCATTGTCATTTTCATAATAGCATTGAAGTAAAGCATCATATAATAGATATTGCAAAATAACCCTTTTACCCAAAACCATGAAACTTTAATTTGCTATCGCTGCACTGCTTTAAAAAATAAAAGACAATCTTTTTTTTTCTCCTGAGGATCACAGAAACCCAAATAGAATATAATTAAGCAGGTTCTTACCACCTTAAAAAAAAAAACAAACAAAAAAAAACTATTGTCTATTTTATTTCTACATATCTTCTTAAACTCCGAAATCACAATCCTTTGGTTCTACATATAAAAAAAGCTGTCTATTTTATTTCTACATATCTTCTTATACTCTGAAATCATAATCCTTTGGTTATACATATGAAAATTTGAAATAAATATTATAACCAATGGATCATGAAACAGGAAATTCATGGTTCTTGGCAATCCTTTCATATTATTAATGATGAAAAGAGAGAATTTGTAGTGTCCAAAGTAAGTCTATGACTTCGGCTAAGAAAGAATAATGGCTGTGCATTTTTATTTTAAAGGGCTAATTTTAATGCTATTATAAAATACAAATTGAGGTATTCATTGTTGTTGAGTTTTTTCAGTCATGTCCAACTCTTTCTGTCCGTATTTGAGGTTTTCTTGGCAAAGATACTAAAGTGGTTTGCCATTTCCATCTCTGGTTCACCTTACAAAGGAGGAACTGAGGCAAGCAGGGTTAAATGACATGTTCAGGGTCACATAGCTAATAAGTGTCTGAGGCCATATTTGAACTCACAAAGATGAGTCTTCCTCACTTCAGACCTGTTTCTCTATCCACTTAGCTGCCCCAGTTAAGTATTTATAGAATGTCAAAATATCTGGATTAAAAAGTGAAAATGTCAGGCAATTATCAGCTTATTCAGTCAACACATCACTGTTAATGTTCTGTCATTTTCAGCTGTTTTCAATTCTTCATGACCCCATTTGGGGTTTTCTTGGCAAAGATACTGGAGTGGTTTGCCATTTTCTTCTCTGGCTCATTTTACAGATAAGGAAACTGAGACAGATTGAATTAAGTGACTTGCCCGGGATCACAGAGTCACTAAGTGTCTGATGCCAGATTTGAACTCGGAAAAATGCATTTTATTGACACCAGGCCTGGCACTTTATCCACTGTACCACCCAGCTGCCCCCTACATATCACTACATCTAATAATGGGAAAATTTCAAGTATGATAAAGTATGTAAACATGTAGAAGTCTGACACTGTTATGAGACAATGCCTGCAGTTTGAATATTATTTTTTCTAAATTTTTCACAGGATAGTTGGCATCTAACAGAAAACATTTGAAAAGTAACCATATAACTCTTTCAGTTGTATCCGTAAATACTGAGACTTCATAGTCATTCAGGTCCTTTAGCATATCAGATCATGCCTCCATTCCAGGATGAAATGAACTGAGAAGTCCTCAATGGCCACATGAACATTCCTCATACAAAAGAAAAGGTCTGAATTCAGCTCTGAATTTTAGTTTAAAGGTTTGAGGGAAATAATGCCAAAAATCTGAATGAAAATGGAAGGAAGGACAGTCAAAAATCCCTTATTTGGTCTAAAAGACATCAAACATTTATGTATTTAGAGACATTCCCGGTTTAGTCCATTATGAATTTTTCTGTTTTTATCTGTATATTTGACCTCATAGAACTGATGAACATAGAATAAATGGCATTACTACCTATAGCTAATTATATTTTGTCCAGACTTTCTCCTAATAGCAAATACCAACACTTCACTCAGTGATAAGCTAATCATTGAAAGCTGTGGCAAATTTCATTTATCTTCTAAATTTAAGTCAAAAATAAGACATTAAAAAAGAATCAGTGAAGATTGTTTTTACATCACCTGAAATGCCTGCTATCCCACTGCTTACTAGCAGTGCACATTAACTAGTTTCAATTATAGCTGTAGTTCAACTGTCATTTCCATTTCAAGTTTTTCTTCTGTTTTCTTTTTCTGAAAATCTATTTCAATTAATTAATTTAAACATTGTTTTCTTCTTAAATGTTGAGTTCCAAATGCCCTCTTTCTCCCTCCCACTCCCTCTTTCCATCACGGAGAAAACTAACAATATGATATCAATTGTACATGTGAAACCATATGAGATTTAATTCCATATTAGATATATTGCAAAAAAGCAAGAAAAATAAGGTGAAAAAATTATACTTCAATTTGCACTCAAAGTTCATCAGTTCTGTTCCTGGAGGTGGCCATAATTTTTTCATCATGAGTCCTTTGGAATTATCTTGGATCATTGCACTGATCAGAGTAGCCAAGTCTTTCATAATTGATCATTATTAAATTACTTTTACTACACACAATTATCTCCTGGTTCTTCTCACTTCACTTTGCATCAGTTTATATAACTGTTGCCATGTTTTTTCCCCTAAAGCCATCCCTCTTGTCCTTTTCTACAACACAATAGTACACTATCATATTGATACATAACAACTTGTTTAGACATTCCCCAACTGATGGGAATCCCCTTAATTTCCAATTCTTTGCCACCACAAAAAGAGCTGCTATAAATATTTTTGTACATATAGGTCCTTTTTTATCTCTTTGGGATACAGAACTAGTAGTGTTATTGATGGGTCAAAAAGGATGCACATTTTATAGTCCTTTCAGCATAGTTCCAAATTTTTCTCCAGAATGGTTGTACCAGTTTACAATCAACAGTACATTAGTGTGCCTATTTTTATCTCATCCTTTCCAAAATTCATCATTTCCAGTTAGTGTGTGGTCACATCTCAGAGTTGTTTTAATTTGAAATTTCCTAATCAATAGTGATTTAGAGCATTTTTACATATGGTTACAGATAGCTTTGATTTCTTCTTCTGGAGACTGCTTATATCATTTGACCATTTATTAATTGTGGAATGAATCTTGTTTTTGGAAATCTGACTCACTTCTCTACTCAGTTTACATTTGAGAGGTGAGCTCTTTACCAGAGAAACTTCTTGTAAATTTTTTCGATATTATTTCATTGTTTATGGTATCTTTTAGCATAGTGTAGTTTCCCTGAATATCCCTTTTCTTTAGGTCCCTTTTTGTTTTTCACTTTGTCTAAGATCATGTTTGCTATCTCTGTCTTTTTTTATTTTGTTATGCTGAAGCATATCAGATTCTACTTTAACCCTTTATATTAAATCTCTGTGTGTGTCTTTCTGGTTCAAGTATATGTCTTGTAGATAGCTTATTGTTGAATTCTGGTTTTTAATCCATTGTGCTATCTGCTTCTGCTTTATGGGTGCGCTCATCCCATTCATATTCATAGTTATGATTACAAACTGTTTATTTCCTGCCTTCCTTTTTTCTTCTATTCATCTCTCTTTCTCTCTCTCTCTCTCTCTCTCTCTCTCTCTCATTTTCCAGTCCCTCCTAAAAGTCCATTTTGCTTCTAACCAGTGCCTTCCCTAATCTTCCCTCTCTTTTATTATCCCCCAACCTTCTCTTATCCTCTTCCCCTTCTATTTTCCTTTGGGGTAAGTTACATTCTATACACCACTGAGAGTGTGAATATATTCTTCTCTCTCTGAACAATTATGATGAGAGTCTCTGTTCAAGCATTGCCTGTCCCATTTTCACCTCCATTATAAAAATTCTTCCTTGCACACGTCTTTCATATAAGAAAAAAATTTATTCATTTTGCCTTTCAATTGGCCCTTGTCCTATCGCATCCCTCTTTCTTTCCCCTTCATCTTTTTGAAGATCATTCCAACATAATTGACTCAAACTTATGCCCTCTATGTAAACTCCTTTTATTTTCCCTAATAATGATAAAATTCTTAAGAGTTATATGTATCATCTTCCCAGGAATGTAAGCAGTTTAGCTGCATTGAGACCTTCTTTTATATTTCCTTTTTTATGCTTCTCTTGGGTCTTGTGTTTGAATGTCAAATTTTCTATTCAGCTCTGGTATTTTCATCAGAAATACTTGAAAGTCTTCTAATTAAATATACATTTTCCCTTCAAGGATTATACCCAGATTTTGGGGGAGTATATTTATTCTGGGTGATAATTCTAGCTCCTTTGCCTTCCAAAATACCATATTTCAACTCTTATGCTCCTGTAACAGAAGCCATTAAATCTTTTGTGATCCTGACTGTGAACTGTTTCTTTCTAGATGCTTGAAGTATTTACTCTTTGACTTGAGAACTTTGGAATTTTGCTTATAATATTCCTGAGAGTTTTCATTTGGGGATCTCTTTTCAAGATTCTTTCAATTTCTATTTTATCCTCTGGTTTTAAGACATCTTTCTCTTGACAGTTTCTCTTGACAGTTTCTTGAAATATTATGACTAGGGTCTATATTTGATCATTTCCAATAATTCTTTGATTATCTTTTCAATCTATTCTCCAGGTTAGTTATTTTCCTAATGACATATTTCACATTTTCTTTTTTTTATTGTTTTAATTTTGTTTTATATCTTGATATCTGATAGAACCTATCATAAGCTTTCACTTGCTCAATTCTAATTTTGCTTTCTTCAATGAGATTTTCCATCTCTTTTTCCATTTGTCCAATATAGATCTTTAAGGAGGTCTTCTCTTCAGTGGATGTTTGTGCCACTTTTAGCATTTGAACAATTCTATTTTTTTAAAGTGGCATTTTCTTCAATATTTGTTTATACCTCTTCCCTAGTTTTTAATTTTCTTTTCATAATTTTCTTGCCTCACTTTTATCTGTTTTCCCAATATTTCTCTACCACTCATTTCTTTCTTTAACTCTTCTAGGAATTCTTGGTGGTTTAGGTCCAATTAGCAATTTTATTTAAAGCTATTTTTTGATAGTTGTTTTCCCATTGTTATCTTCTTCTGAATTTGTATTAGTCCTTCCTTCCACCTTAGAAATTTTTTATGGTCAAATTATTTTTTGTGATTATATTTCCAGACTACTTTTTGAATTTTATGTTAATATTGGGTTATGTTCAGCTGGGGGTAGGGAGACACTGTCCCAAACATCAGCCTTTTTTGTTTTGTGGTTTTCAGAGCTAGTTCTGGGCATGTGAAAGTTTTTCGTGCTTCCAAAAAAGTGTTATCCTAAGAGAGGTGTGGTCCTTGCTGTCCTAGTCTATAGTCCTTTTCTTTACACAGGAAGGGGCCCTGATTCTCTGCAGTCACAGTCTCTGCCTGTACTTCTCTTTGCTTTGAAACTGTGACTGGGCCCCTGCTCCCTTGTAAGAGACCACCACACTCCTCTCCTCCCTGGAACTACGACCCAGGGCAATATAATTGCCAACAAGCCCCAGGTGTATCTAATGCCAGCAAAGGATCCCCTGTAATCTCTGTCTGCCCAGTTGTTAGATTCCTTACAATCTTTGGGCTGAGAACTCCCCAAAGTGCAGTTGCTTCAGGGACCACTATTACCAGCACTGTGTGTATGGACTCTGGGCAGAGCCCCATCCTGATATCACAGACTTCTGCTGAACTCTTAAGTTTTCTCAGGTGGGGAAAAATGTCTCTCCCCCAACCTTTTGTTGGTCTGTCACTCCAAAATTGGAATTGAGCCATTATTTTAAAGTAGTTTGGAAGGGAATGTTGAGAGAGTTCAACTAGGGGCTGCCCCTAATCTGTCACCTCCTTCTCTTCTATTTTCAAGGACTTACCACTTACCACATAAATTACCTTTCTACTGGAAAATTTCACAAGACAGATTGGAATTTCTAGAGAAAGTTTAACCAAAAACCTGAAGACATAACTTCAGATGAATACATGTTTTTAATTTTAATTTTGTTCCTTCTTTTTCCTGAGCTGTCTTCAATCTTTCTTTCCTCTTATTCTTATGAAGGCAATAATATATAATGGCATATTTCAACAGTTCTCAAATACTTTGGTCTCAGGACTCTTTTATACTCTTAAAATTGTTGAGGATGTCCCAAGGAGCTTTTATGTAGGCTTTTATCTCTTGATAGTAACCATCTACAAAATGTAAGCATCTCAACATTACTATGAAAATAATTTTGTTTCCCTAAAAGGATCTTGGAGACACGCTAAGGTGCCTCAAGACCACATTTTGAGAACTAATTGTATTAATAAATACACTAATTGTATTAGCAAATAATTCATTTTTAATGAATCCATGTTCACAATAGAATGGATATACTTTCTGCTGATAAAGTTTGTCCATGCCCTCTTATCCTATGCAATTCTTGCCCATTTTTTCCCATAAGTAGTCTATGAAAGACTCTTTCAAAGATCTGAAGGCTTCCTTTTTTTATTTCAGTATATCAGTCCCTTTGCCATATCCAGGCTGTCAGCATAGTAATATCTGCTCTTGCCCTCTTCCTTTTCCAGGTCTCTGTATCCTGGATGGAGCATTTTGCCCCTTCTTTTACCCAGGTCATCATTTATAATATTTTCCCCCTCACATAAAGCTATGTTATATCTGTATATTCCTTTTTACTTTACCTGAGATTATTCTTTTGAGAATTATTGTCCATGATTTAGAGTCATATAATATGACTGAGAGAATATTGATGATAAAGAGAGAACTTTCAGTAGGATCAAACAGTTTGCAACTATTGGAGATGCTGGTCAAGTCTCCAAATATGGTTTATCCTAAAAGAATCATTTGTAAAAGTAGGAGTTTAGACTACATGGAACTTAAGATCTCTTGCAAATCTCACCTTCATTCCTTGATCCTCCTCATTAGTTCTGGAACCAGTTCGTTGTCCATCAATAATACCTGTATATTAATGAATTGCCCACCCAAATATATGTCTTAATATACATTTCCTTCTATTTGCATGTGTGTGTATTTTGGGGGCAAGTGTATACATCAGGAAATTGAATGAACCAAATTTTGCATCTATCTTCCTTAGATATAATATAATAGCATCCTTAACACAGTGTCAGGGAAGCGAAGGTTCTTGTACCTCATCTTTAAGAGGACTACATAGAATTATCTGCTCAGCTCACAGGCATTTAATGATAACTTCATTTGGAACTGTAGGGAGAAAAGAAACAAAAATCTCTTTATCTACCTCCAACAAGTCTCATTTACTTAGAAGCAACACATGCAGATAAAGTTTACCAAAGGTAATGAACAAAGTGTCTCCTATTATCAACCACCATGCCCTCTACACTTTAGCAAAACTGGACTATTCTCAGTCTTCTGGCAATGCCTTTCAATGTCCCTTCTATGTGCTGTGTTCACACAGTTCCATATACCTGGAATATGCTCCTCTTAAATTACTATGTATCATTTAAAACTCAATTCAAATACCACCTCTTTAATAGGCAATAAAATATAGTTAAATATGATAAATTCTAGTTAATAAAGATTTCAGAAATGAACATAAAGATGATAGCTTGAGAGGATGGCAGATTCAAGTGAAGATTTCTTAGGACTAGAGGAGATATGACCGTGTTTATAGGTAGCAAGAAAGGAAGAGTAGATAAGGATGAATTGAAAATGAAAAAGAACAAATGAAGGAATGACAAGTTCATGAAGGAGATATGAGGAGGTAGAATCAAGGAAACAAATATAAAACTTGGCTATGGCAAGGAGAATAATATTTCCATTGAGATAGAGGCAAAGAATGAGTGGGTAAGTAAAATTCTAAAGGATTTTTGAGATCTGGAATTGAGGAGAAGAGGATGCTCTTGAAAGAGATTTTAAAAATATTCTTAGTAAAGGAAGAGATAAAGCAATATTCTGAGGGAGGATTTGGGAGATAAAATGAAAGTTATTATTATAATATTATTATAATGAGTGTGAAAACAGTAGTCATACATGTCCTCAACTTACTTTTATTTCCCCCATTACCTTGCATTTATTTTTTGTGTACATACTAAAATTATATATTTATATGTATATATACATATATGTGCATGTACACATAAATAAAAATATGCATATACGTGTATATTTAAATATCTACTGCTTTGAATAAACAATGAACAGTGCCACTAAGAGAGCCGATTTGGCCTGAGTTTAGTGCCTGATTCCGATGACTACTAGGTAGATTCGTTATCTTTTCAATGTCCCAAGTAGTAATTTATAAGTGTGATATACAAATCAGGTATTTATCTGCATTGGTAGATGGTATTTTCTCACTGGGGGCACGAGTGAAATCTTAGTAAGAAAAAGGAAGGATGGAAAGAAGGAAGGAAGAAAAGAAAAAAGGAAGAAAAAGAGAAAGGACAATCCTTAATTTGGTCTGTCATTCATTAATTGAGGGGCACAAATGAATATACTTTATTTCTGAATAATACATTAAAGAACAGTGTGGTTTCTGAGGATTCTAAACTCTCATCAAAAACTGACAACACGACAACCAAAAAGCAAAAGTTTCAGGATTTAAAGCACTCTTGTTGGTTTTCATTGTGAATCATCAGGGTTGAATTTCCCATGAAGGTAGATTTAGCCTGTAATATTTGTTTCCAGGCATTGTGTTTAACTTTAAGGATTCCCTAGACATGTTATCCTTGTCCTGACAGATTCCTGCTGGTAAATGGATAATTCCAGTTTGTACCAACCCAGTTCTAATGACACCTAGGTCTTGGGTCACATTTTTTTTCTATAATGGAACCATTTATTTGGCTTCTAATCTTAATCAGCTAAGGACTCTTTAAAAGCTCCTAATAGTGAGAAATAGTATCTTAGACCTATGACCCTTAATAACTCAGTTTAACTTCTTTTGTGGTTATGGTGAAATCCTTTTAAAAAATGAATAAGTAAAGGAGAAGAAAGGAATTAGCTGTGGTTTCTTAGTTTTCACAGACCAGGACAATGGCTATGTGTTTGAGCCAGCGCCTTTGCAAAGAACAGAAATGTTTGATGTTGAAAATGTCTTTGATATTCATAGGATCAGAGCAGAGATCTGGGCAACAGACATAAACCGCTGCTTCAGTTTGAAATAAAATTTCAATAATCAAGAGATTAATTACAAAAATAAAATAAAAGACATGGACAAATGATATTTAACCTTGTGATTCAAATCAGAAAAATAAAGGTAGTGAAAAAGAATCTGAGAGATGGTATTTTGGAATGTCATGGGATAATAGATTTAAATCCACTCCCACACCCCAAATACTACTACTTTCCTCTTCTTAACTTACCCATTACTGTTCAAGGCACCGCTCTCCTCTCTGTGCTCCAGGCTTACAACCTAGGTATTACCTCAACTCCCATTGCTTTTCACCTCACTCCTCAGGTCCAATCAGTTTTCATGTCCTGTTGATTCGACCTTTATAACATATCTCATATACATGTCTTTCTCATCTCTCTCATTACTTCCTCCCTGGTGCAAGCAATCATTCATCATCTCATGCCTGTACTATATAGCAGCCTCCTGGTGGTCTCCTCACCTCAGATCTTTTCCCAACCTAGTCTATCTTCCACTCAGCTTCCAAAATGATCTTAAAGTAAAAGTCTGATCATGACAACACCTCTCTACCCTTTACAAAAAAAAAAAAGAACTTTAATAACTTTCTGTTAACTATAGGATAGAATGCAGGATCCTCTCTTTGACCTTTAAAACCTCTCACAACTTGGTGTCTTCCTACTTTATAGTCTCCCCATGTCTTGCTCCCCAATGCATGCTCTATGATCTGGTACCATAGGCCTTCCTTACACACATATCACTCCATATGCTGACTCAACCCTGAGAAATTTCATTGGCTGTTCTGCCAGCCTGGAATTCTTTCCCTCCTTCAATCTAGCTCTTGACTTCTTGGTTTCCTTCAAGTATCAGTTAAAACGCCACATTGCACAAGAAGCCTTTCCCAATTCCCCTTAAATAGTAATATCTCCACTGAGATTATCTCCAGTTTTACTGTATATATCTTTTTGTACATATTTGTTCACATGGGGCCTCCCCCATTAGATTATAAACTTTTTGAGAGCAGAGATTATCTTTACCATTCTTTTCATCCCTAGCACTTAGTACCTGGTGGATAATAGGTACTTGATGTTCTCCAAACCAACCCGTCATCTTGCAAATGAAGAAACCAAGAACCATCAAGGTTAAGTGGCTTGTCTAAATTCACCTGGGTAAAAAAAGTGTTGGAACCAGGATTTGAACCAAAGTCTTTCTGAGTAAGAATGCTAATTCTTATTTGAAAATGATTGTGCATTTAGCTCATCCTTTACTTAGCTTATTAGCCCCTGGCATTTTATAAGCAACATAAAATGGAGAAATGATTTATATAAGGTCATCTCAGTGAAAAAAATGCATTCCATTTTTTTGTCTTCTTTATAAAGGGGACTTTCCAATCCTTGACCTATTTTTAATGTGGATAGTTTTTTATTTTATTTGTTTTTATCTGACCTGTGATTTCATTGTATAGGGAGCCACCAAAGAAGAAAAGTTCATTTATCATTGCAGAGCTGTATCTTTTTGGCAACTTGCAATCTTAGAGAGTTGTGTGGGGAAGTGAGGGTTAAGTGACCTTCTTGGGGTCACACAGTCAGTGTGTGTCACCCAGGTCTTCACTGAATCTCCCACAACACCTTGCTATCTTTCTGTGGAAATTGTTTGAAGGGCCTCCTGCACCTGGTGAAACTCCCCATGATTGGAGGTGGGAGCTGGTCCCATAAAATTCATTTGAAGCAGTGTCGCTCTTTCTCCAATGCTACTTCAGTCAGCACTTATTCGCAGTGCTGATTCAGAAGACACGTATGCTGGTCCGGCCAGTCCTGTTTCCTTGGCCAGTTCCCTGTCTCCCACTCCTGCCCAGCCGAAGAAAGAGAAAGGAAAATCTAAAAAAGAAGACAGTGTTAAAGAAGAGAAGCGGAAAAGGGAGGCACCCACACAGCCCCCCAAATCCACAAAACCTACAGCCAGCAGTAAATCATTCCAGCAGCCACCACCTCCCCAACAAGTGCTCCCACCACAGCCTCAGCCGGGAGGGTTCAACGCTCACAAAGAGATCAAACTGACATTATTAAATAAGGAAGCTGATAAAAGAAGCAGGAAGAAATATGAACCATCAGGCAAGGATAGACAGACCAGCAAAACAAGCTAACCTATCTCCTGAAAGAAGTTCTCGTGATAGGAAACCAGGTGGGAGAATCTCTTCTCCCAAACAGGAACGCCAGAGAGGACAGAAGCCCAAACCACCTCTGACTCAACCAAAAGGGAAATGCCAGCTATCCCCACAGTCCAAGAGTTCAAGCAAAGTCACCAGTGTGCCCAGCAAAGCCTCTGATGGGGCCCAGCCACGGCTGGTGCCAAGCCTGGGAAGTCCAGCACGCTATCAAGACGGGAAGAGCTCTTGAAGCAACTGAAGGCTGTGGAAGATGCCACTGCTTGGAAGCAGGCCAAAATCCCTAGGAAAGTATAGCTCCTGGCCTGGCCTGCATAGACTCTTAGGTGTATTTATAAATAGTATAAGGTCAACCATTTTGGACTGTGCAGTTAATGTCTTATTTCGGCTGTGGTTCTTTTTTAAAATTAAATAAAGAAAAAAGAAAAAAGTTTCTCAGCTGGAAAAGAAGCCGCCCATATAATGATGACTGATTCCCAGCTGCTTCCCAGAGAGACTGAGGATCAGTCCCCTTCTTCCTAGGGCAGAATCCCCAGAGGCAGACCAAGCCAGCACCGAGGCGGAGCCACATGCAGCCACATTTTCCATGTAAATTATAAATCCTGGGCTCCTGATTCCAGCCCCATTGGATACTTTCTCTTTCTGTGCTCCCCCATACCCTCTTTTTCTTTTCTCCTCCTCTTCCTCCACTCGCCCTTCTTTGCTAGCCACGAGTTGTATTCTGGTTAGCCTTGCTGCGTGTTGTGTCTTCAGCAATGCAGTTCTATTCCCTGTGTAACAAGAAAACCAAATACTTCTGTGAACTACCCGCAACATCTTCCCCTCCCTTGCCCCATCCCCAGGATCAAAAATATATCTATTGATATAGATATAGATATAGATATATTTTTGACTAAAATCTGATTGGGAAATATTTCCTGTCTTTTATTTTGAGCATCAGATTGTTTTAGTTGATTAAAAAAGAAAAAAAAAAGCAAGGGTATTGTTGGGGTGTCTGTCTAATGAGAAGGTTCTTTTTTTTGAGGGGGTCTCCTAAAATAAAATATTTTGATAAACAGTTAAAAAAAATCCGTTTGAAGAGGACTTCCAGGCCAGCCATGTCTTCATTTCTCAACCCCCACCTGTACTCTTTTGGCCTTCTCCATCATGTCCCAACTCAGGTATCTTCCCTTTCTTTACCCATTTAGCTTGCTTTTATATGCAGTCTCTCCCCATTAAATTGTAAGCATTTTGAGGGAAAGAACTGTATTTCTTTTTATATTCTATCTGCAGAGGTCAGCATAGTGCAGTCTAGCTCATAGTAGGGACTAAAGATCTATTGACTGACCAACTGAACATGCAGCCTCCCTATGGAGATATTTTGAGGTTACCCTATCAAGTGATTCAGAAAGTAAAATAATTTTAGTCTACGTCCCTAAGAAACACAATATTTAGTTTCCTTCCTACTTCACATTGTGAGACTCCAATAACCTAACACATGTGAAAAGTGCTTTGAAAAAGGAGAAAGTGCTATGAGACTACAAGGTGTTATTATGGTATCAAGCGTCAGCCCTTTATAGCAATTAGGCAACATAGAAATAGGATAATGGCATCAATGGGATTTATTTTCTCTAGGTTCCCTTTCAAATGAAAACAGTTTTCCCGGTGACAAAGCATTCCAAAATCACCCTTTAGTCCTAGTACTTCAAGTGGACCAAATGCTTTAGTTCTTCCTCATTCAGTTTCACTTGTAAAGGATAACCTAAGACTGCTGCTGGTCCCTGCTCCCACGATATCACATCCAGTTTCTAGAGCATTTAATACAGTTTGGCTTTAAAAAAAAGAAAAAGATTTCAAGTACTAACTCAGAGAGAATCCTAACTTTATATCAGAAAATTACCTACCACCATTATTCCAAAGCCTTGTCACTGACTCCTAGAACACTTGTTTTCCCATTTAGTAGTATGTTTTTTCTGATTACATGTAAAGATACTTTCAATATTCACTTTTATGAGATTTTTAGTTCCAGTTTTTTTCTCCCTTCCTTCCTTCTTCCCCCTTCCCTAAGATGGCAAGCAATCTGATATAGGCTACACATGTACAATCATATTAAACATGTTTCTGCATTAGTCATGCTGTAAAAGAAGAATCAGAACAATTTTTTTTTTTAAAAATGAGAAAAAAAGAGAGAGAAAATAGTATGCTGTGATCTGTATTCAGACTCCATAGTTCTTTCCCTGAATATAGATAGCATTTTCTATTACAAGTCTTTTGGAATTGTCTTAGATTACTGCATTACTCAGAAGAGCTAAGCTATCGAAGTTGATCATCACACAATGTTGTTGTTACTGTGTACAATGTTCTCCTGGTTCTACTCACTTCACTCAGCATCAGGTTTTTCTGAAGTTCACCTCATCATTTCATCAATAGTATTCCATCACATTCATATACCACAACTTGTTCAGCCATTCCCCAATTGATGGGCATCCCCTCAATTTCATGAACAACTTTTTAAAATAAAACTCAACAATGCAGAAAAAAATGAACTCAAGTAACACTACATTATATAAAGGAAGCTTTCCTGTTTCTATCAAATGCACCACCATCATTCCAATCTTCTAGGATCCTACCCTTGACACTATCCTCAACTCCTCACTGCCTCTCAATCTACATATCTGGTTGCCACATCTTGACATTTCTGCCTTCACTTCTCATGAATCTGTCCCCCTTTCTCTATCTTCATTGCTCAGTTCAGGGTCTTTGTCACTTATTGCTTAAATTGGTGTAACAGCCTTATTTGATCTCCTTGTCTCATGTTTTCTAATACCAATCTAAATGCCATACAGTTGCCAAAGTGATTTTCTTTAAGCATAAATCTAAGCATGTAACTTCCCTAATCAATAAAGTATAATGGCTCCCTATTACCTCTGAAACAAAACATAAACTCTTCTAAGGCTCTCTCAACCTGGCCCCAACTATCCAGTCTCAAAATATATTACCATCCTCTTCTAGTCTGTGATCCAGCCAAATTAACCTTCTCTTTGTCCTTCACAAACTACCCTTCAAATCCCATCCTCAGTGCCTTTTTGCTGTCTGTCCTGCATTCTTGGAATGCACACCTTTATCATTTTCATCACAGGTATCCCAGTAAACATGAAGTCAGAAAGAACTGAACTCAGTCACCACTACCATTGCTCTTTCTTCTGTACATAATATCTTCCCCTCTAACACTTCTAAGATGCTCTGGTTCTAGGAAATCAAGTCACATAATCAAACATTTATTAAGACTTCATTATTTACCCAGAAGCACTATGCTAATCTCTAGGTATAGCAAAAAAGACAAAAAAAATATAGTCCCTCCCCTCAAGGAGATCACAATCTGATTGGGGAGCTATGTAACAGTTATGTACAAACAAGATATATATCTGAATAGAAATAAAATAAAAAGTCAAGTATTTGGCTGGGAAGATGAGTAAACATCATAAAAGAACTCAGACTATAGAATCTGACTTTGGTTATAAAGAAGATGAAAATATATAACCAGAAGAAGACAACAGAAGTCAAAGCTTCTACATCAAAACCTCCAAGAAAAATATGAATTGGTTGCAGGCCATGAAAGAGCTCAAAAAGGATTTTGAAAATCAAGTAAAAGAAGCAGAGAAAAAATTGGGAAGAGAAATGAGAATGATGCAAGAAAGTCATAAAAAGAGTCAACAGCTTATTAAAGGAGAGTCAAAAAATACTGACAAAAATAACACTTTAAAAATAGACTAATCCAAATGACAAAAGAAGCCTAAAAAGCCAGTGAGGAAAAGAATGCCTTAAAAAGCCAAATTGGTCAAATGTAAAGGGAGGTCCAAAAGCTTATTGAAGAAAATAATTCCTTAAAAATTAGAATGAAGAAAATGGAAGTCAATGACTTTATGAGAAATCAAGAAATTATAAAACAGAACCAAAAGAATGAAAATTTAGAAGACAATCTGAAATATCTTATTGGAAAAACCACTGACCTGGAAAACAGATGCAAGAGAGAGCTTTTAAAAATTACTGAGTACCTGAAAGTCATGATCAAAAAAAGAACCTATTCATCATCTTTCAAGAAATTATCAAGGACAACTGCCTTGAAATTCTAGAACCAGAGTAAAAATAGAAATTGAAAGAATCCACCAATCACCTCTGGAAAGAGATTCTAAAAGAAAAACTCCCAGGAGCATTGTAGTCAAATTTCAGAGTTCCCAAGTCAAGGAGAAAACATTGCAAGCAGCCAGAAAGAAACATTTTGAGTATTGTGGACAGACAATCAGGATAATATAAAATCTATCATCTTCTCCATGAAGAGATAGAAGGGCATGGAATATGATATTTCCAGAGATCAGAGGAGCTAGGATTAAAACCAAGAATCACCTACCCTGCTATACTAAGTATAAGTCTTCAGGGTTAAAAAAATGAATATTCAATTAAATAGAGGACAAAAAGACCAGAACTGAATAGAAAATTTGACTTTTAAATATAAGAATCAAGAGGAGCATGAAAAAGTAAACAGGAAAGAGAAATCATAACAGACTTACTAAAGTTGAACTGTTTACATGCCTACATGGAAAGATATTGCTAACTCATGAGACCTTTCTCAGTATTAGGGTAGTTGAAGGAAATGGATAGAAAGATAGACAGACAGACAGATAGATAGATAGATAGATAGACGGACAGACAGACAGATAAATAGATGGCACAGGGTTAGTTGAATATGAAGGGATGATATCTAAAAAGTAAAATTAAGGGGTAAGAGAGAAGTATATTGGGAGAAGGAGAAAGGGAGAGATAGAATTGGGTAAATTATCTCACATGAAAGGGGCAATAAAAAGGCTTTATAATAGAGTGGAAGGGAGAAAAAATGAGTGAACCTTACTGATCGGATTTGACTTAACAAGGGAATAACATACACACTCAATTGTGTATCTTACCCTACAGGAAAGTAGGGGGAAGGGTATAAGAGAGGGGAATGATACAAGGGAGGGCAGACTAGGGAAAGGGGTGGTCAGAAGCAAACACTTTAGAAGAGGAACAGGGTTAAAGGAGAAACTAGAATAATTGAGGGGTGGGATAGGATGGAGGGAAATATAGTTAGTCTTTCACAACATGACTATTATGGAGGTGATTTGCATAACTACACATGTATAACCTATATTGAATTGCTTGCTTTCTCAATAGGGGTGAGTGGGGAGGGAAGAAGGGAAAGAATTTAGAACTCAAAATTCAAGAAAAAATGTTAAAAATTGTTTGTACATTCAAGTGGGGCATAGGCAAGGGGGTATAGGAATCTATCTTCTTCAAGAAGGTAAAGGGAAAGGGGATACAAGGGTCAGATGATAAAAGGTAGGAGAGACTAGGGAAAGGGATAATCAGAATGCATGCCATCCCTGGGTATGGGGGAGGGGAAAGATGGGAAGAAAATTTGGAACTCAAAATCTTGTGGAAATGAAAGCTAAAAACTAAAAATAAGTAAATAAATTTAAATCTTAAAAAAATAAAATATTGAACTTTCCTCTCTAAACCCTTTCCTATAGAGAAAAGAAGTCAATGTGGTGATTAGCAATGGGGAATACATGCTTTGAGAAAGATTTTTCCAGACAGGTGAACCAAAGTAAAGAAATCAACCAGTCTAGTTGTTCCATAAGATGCATTAACCAGGGTGGTCAGAAGTGGAGGGCACCTCTTAGAGCATCAAGTTCCATGCTACACACATAAAAAACCTTTCCAAAATACACATGAGGAGTGATCACACAGACTTTACCTAAAGACATTTAGTGAAGAGGAATCTACTATCTCGCAAGGGAACTCATTCCATTTTGTATTACTTTAGTTGTTAGAATAAGTTCCCCTTACTTTAAGACTGTTTGCCTCTTTGTAAAAATCTACCCCTTTATTCTTTATTCTTCCTTTAGGAGACAAGAGGAACAAATCTGGTCCCTCATTCAAGTAAAACTTTCAAATACTTGAAGAGAGTAATCCCATTAATTACCAAAGGAAAAAATGCCATAGATGCACAAACAAAACAGGGAAAACCTTTCAAGTAACCAGTTTCTCTAAGGCCCTAGCCTGCCTGTCTTTTATTTAAACAAATAGTTCTTTAGTAACAGCAAAAGAACAGTGCCCTAGAATTCAGGGTTTCCACTGCCTTTATTAATCTACTGAAGGTAGCTACAGAGTAGAAAGATACTGGTAAGGGCTCTATCACCTACACATATTTTAAATCGTCTGTTTCCCAGACAATGGTAGCATTCTACAGATATCCAAATTCTATCCAACCTTCCAACCTCAACTTCAAAGGCTGATTGAGAGCAAAAAAACTACCCATTTGGGGTCTATATTTTATTTGTCACCTTTCACACAGTGCTTAGCGTTGTTATTTATAATTTTAGTAATCAAATCAAGCATGACATTACTTCTGGAAAGAGTGCACCATATATGTCAGCTCATCATCATTGTCCCTCACTGGACCAAAACTCTTGTGCCTGTCTTTCATACCCCTATATAAGTTTCTTAAAGGAGCTTTATTACTTTTAAAATTTGTATCCTCAGCACTTAGCACAATATTTGAAACATAATAAGTGTTTAAATATATACTTTTCATTCATTCATTTCATTTGCTGATATCCATATATCTCATTTTCCCGGCTACATTTCAAGTTCCTAGAGAGCATGGACTATGTCTTATATTTATCTCTATACTAGGTGCATTCAAAATTATTTGTTAATATATTGACTAATAATATATATCTTGTAGCTTAGTAATTTTGTCCTGTCATGATTCTTTTTTTGATATGTGGTTGTTATGTTACAAAAATCTAATTGAAGGTGGTTGTTTTTTTGGCATATATTTGTTAAATTTTAAAGAATGTAATTTATGGTTCTCCTTTGGTGTATCTTGGAAACCTGGAGGATATAACAAGTAATCAATGATAACACATGCAAGAAGTGATATTAAAAAAAGACATTACATATATGTTTACTATTCAAGGAAGTGGACCAATCATATGTAAGAATAAAAGACAATAGATGAACAACTTGTAGCTGATTTAATTAAAATAACAGTAATGAGAATAATAACTACCATTGATATCATCCCACTGATATAGCTTAGCAAAGCATTTTGCTCATAGTTCCTCCTTTGAGCCTCACAATCACTATTGGAGGTACCTGTTATTATCATCTCATTTCACATACAAGGAAACTTCTTAAGAGAGGTTAAATTAATTGCCCAGGGTCATATATCTAGTAGAAGCTTGAAGTATGATTCAAATTCAAATTTTCGTAACTTCAACTTGAATACTCTACCCACTCCAATAAGCATAACATGTCATTAGGGGGCCTCATTTCAAATCCTGCCTCTGATTATTATTATCTATATGAACTTGAATCTTGCAAAAGGAAAGGAGACATGTTTAAATATCATTAAGTAACATCAACTTTAAAAATACAAGAAGATGAAATCAAAAGATAGATAAGGATCAATACAAAAAAATGGAAAGGTTCTATAATAATAATGTCACAAACACTAAAACTTAAACTGAATTAAATCTATTAAGCCATACTAAAGAAAATCATACTTGTCTTTTTAAAATCATATAAGGGATATATCAATGTGCTGATGGATTTGTGATATCACCAAAGTGATATACAGGGTTGTCAGGGCATGCAAACCTTTTCCAAGATAGGCAACAGTGACCAATTTATATCACTAAAAACCTTGAATGATATGATTTCCACCTCATGCCAGTGACACAATCCTCTCCTTGCTGTTCCATGAACAAAACACTCTATCTCCAAGCTGTAGATACTCTATTTAGCTGTCCATCATGTCAGAAATTCTCTTTTTTCTTATCTCAGCCTCCTTGGTCCCTTCCTTCAAGTACTAGCCAAAATCTTACTACCTAGAAAAAGTCTATTCCAATTCCCCCTAATTGTAGTGTCTTCCCTTTGTTGAGTACTTCCATTTTATTCTGTATGTAACTTTTTTATATGTTTGTACTGTGTCTCCTCCATTAGGCTATAAGCTCCTTGAGAGAAGGTACTTTGGATCCTAAGTACTTAGGACATAGTAGGTGAATGTTATTTGAGACCTGAGTCTCAACAATGACAATGCTTAAATCTGTTGTCTCAAATAATACATAGTGGATGGAGTGCTAGACTTCTTGTCAGGAAGACTTTCATTCAAATCTCTCTTCTGATGTTTAGTGGTTGTGTGAACCTAGGCAGATTGTTCCAACGACTCTTTTTATCCTCATTTATAACAGAGAGATAATAATATTTGTAGTACACAAGGTTATTATAAGGTTCAAATGAAGTAATATGTATGAAATTTCTTTACAAATTTTGAAGTACTATCAGGAAATGTAATCCACTTAGTGGACTGTGTATATATTTATTACCATATGCACATGATTCTATACCAGATTAAGTAACAGAGTCATTGTCATATCCCCAGTGACCTCCAAAAGAGAAAAGAATATGTTAAAAGTGGAACTGACTGCCTCAGGAGGTAGTAGGTTTCCTATACCTGGAGGTTACACAACGGGGGCTGGATTTAAGGCTTTTTAGAGATATTGAAATGGATATTCCTATTTAGGTATAGGTTGAACTAGATGACCACCATATATAGAATGCTATTTCTTCAACCCTAAAAAATGAAAATTTCATATATATAGCATATGTATATGTGTGTGTACAATGCTTTAGAATGTATAAATCACCTAATGTAATCGGTATTACTTGGTTTTAATTAAGAACTATCATTGTTTGCACTACACTTGAAGTAAGTTGTTGATTTTCAGTAGTTAATAAAGAGAACTCAGAATTATAGTCATCCAAGTAAATTCTGTACTTACCCCCCAAAAATGTTTGGCAATATGTAGTCTAGACATAGCCCATCGCTATGGCTGCTTACTACAGACTCAAGAGTGAGTGCTATTTTTGCTAGACATGTCTCACATGGATCCTATTTCCAATGGCTATTTTATAAATGCCATTGTAGCAGACTCCAGTTGTACTTTACATTAAAACAAATAATAAGCCCTCAGCATATCATGTCAGTCCCCTTCAAATGGTGATAACTTTTCAATTGTACAAATAGAAATCAATTCATTAATCATTACTTACTGAATTAGCATATATTTGTGAAAATGACTTTCTCTTCCAAAGCATCTTGAAATTATTTTAAGTCCCACAATGACTTCCAGTCTTTCTCTCAGCAAGGAAATTATTTCCCTCTGTTCCTTTTACTGGAAAATCAAAGATTCATCTATGTCCATCCTTAGCCCTATATATGGAGACAGGAAGATCTGGGTTCATATCTGACTTGAAACAATTGCTACTTAAATGATCCTGGACAAACTACTTTCAGCTTCAGATTTATCATCTGTAAAATGGGGATAGTAAAACACCTGACTCTAAAAAGTTGCCATGAGGGGGACAGAGCCAAGACGCTGGAGTAGAAACACTGACCTACTCTACTTCTCTCCCATAGCCCATAAAATACTAGTAAAATGACTCTAAACAAATTCTAGAGCAGCAGAAATCACAAAACAACAGAGTGAAAGAGATTTCCAACCCAAGACAGCCTGGAAGGCCAACAGGAAAGGTCTATCACACCAGGCTCAGAGCAGAGCACAGCCCAACACAGTGCTGCACAGACAGAAATGGAGCAGGCTTCAGGGCATGGAATCATGGGCAGCAGTTGCTGTTCTCAGATTTCTCAACCCATAAGCACCAAACACAGCTCCAAAGGTCAGTGAGAAAGCCTTTCACCCAGTTGAGAAGGGCTGCTCCCTTCTAGACCTGGGCCCAGGGCAGCAGCAGCCACTGTGGTAGCAGCCAGCAGCATCCATTTTTGGAGTCCTCCATTTAAAGACCCTGGGAGTATTGAGCAGTCATCAGAGTCTCAGTTCTGAGGGGTTGCCCTGGGGTGAGGAGGGGCACTGGCATGTTAGAGCTGGTGGAGGCTTTGGAGAGAATCTTGGGCAGAAAAGTTTGTGGTTGCTCCCAGACCAGCACACAGGTCAGGAGAGGAGTAAATTCCTCTCCCTTGACTTTGCCATCTTGGAGGAACTGAGAACTTACAGGTCCCTAGAGTTTACCTTCCACTTGACAAAGGACTCAAAAGTCAAGAAACTGTCTGGGAAAATGCCCCCAAAATGGGAAAAAATAGGATGATATTTCTCTGATGGAGGAAGACATCAAAGTCAAGGCTTCTACATTGAAAACCTCCAAGAAAAATATGCAATGGTCTCAGGCCATGGAAGAGCTCAAAAAGGATTTTGAAAATCAAGTAAGAGAGGTGGAGGAAAAATTGGGAAGAGAAATGAGAGTGATGCAAGAAAATCATTAAAAGCAAGTGAATAGCTTACTGAAGGAGATTCAAAAAATGTTGAAGAAAATTAGACTTTTAAAAATAGACTAACCCAAATGTCAAAAGAGTTCCAAAAATCCAATGAGGAGAAGAATGCTTTAAAAAGAGAATTATTCAAGTGGAAAAGGAGGTTCAAAAACTCACTGAAGAAAATAGTTCTTTAAAAATTAGAATGGATCAGATAGAAGCTAATGACTTTATGTGAAACCAAGAAATCACAAAACAAAACAAAACAAAAAGAATGAAAAAATAGAAGACAATGTGACATACCTCACTGGAAAAACAATTGACCTGCAAAATAGATCCAGAAGAGACAATTTAAACATTGTGGGACTACCTGAAAGCCATGATCAAAAAAAGAGCTTAGACATCATTTTTCATGAAATTATCAAGGAAAACTGCTCTGATATTCTACAACCAGAGGGCAAAATAAACGTTGAAAGAATCCACAAATCACTTCCTGAAAGATATCTGAAAAGAAAAACTCCTAGGAATATTGTAGCCAAATTCCAGAGTTCCCAGGTCAAGCAGAAAATATTGCAAGCAGCCAGAAAGAAATAATTTGAGCATTGTGGAAATGCAATCAGAATAACACAAGATCTAACAGCTTCTACATTAAGGGATCAAAGGGCTTGGAATATGATATTTCAGAAGTCAAAAGAGCTCAGATTAAAACCAAGAATCACCTACCTAACAAAACTGAGCATAATACTTCAGGGGGAAAAAATAATCATTCAGTGAAATAGAAGACCTTCAAGCATTCTTCATGAAAAGACCAGAACTGAAGAGAAATTTGACTTTCAAACACAAGAGTCAAGAGAAGCATGAAAAGATAAACAGAAAAAAGAAAACAGAAGGTACTTACTAAAGTTGAACATCGAAAGGTAGTATTTATAACTCTTGAGATTTTTCTCAGTATTTGGGTAGTTGGAGGAATTATATACATATAGAGGGCACAGGGTGAGTTAAATAGGAAGGGATGATATCTGAAAAATAAAAGTAAGGGGTGAGAGAGGAATAAATTGGGAGGAGAAAGGGAGAAATAGAATGGGCGCAAATTATCTCTCATAAAATAGGCAAGAAAAGAAAGAAGATAGTGATAAGAGGAAAGAGGGATGTGATAGAAGGGAGAGCAGATTGGGGGAAGGGGTAATCAGAATGTATGGTGTCTTGGGGTGGTGCAAGGGGAGATATGGAGAGAAATTTTGGAATTTAAAATCTTGTGGAAATGAATGTTGAAAATGAAAAATTAATTAAATATTTTTTAAAAAGAATTGTTCATTTGAAGGCAAATTTTTCTTCCCAAGATATCTGATGTGAGATTGTCTTTGTTTTCTTTGACTTTTCGATAAAAATTTCCTTCTCATATTTTGAAAATAAAAATAAAAGCTGCCATTAACATTAGCTGAAATTAAATTTGTAAAGTGTTTTGCAACCCTTATAGTATTATATTAATGCTAGCTATGTATAGCTATGTAGCTATTTCTACTATGCAGAAAGTATGCCTTTTCTCCCATCTCCTATAAATGTGAGGGGAGCATGGATGTAAGAAAGTGTCTGGATTTTACCAAGAAAGTGAAAATGATTTACAAAGTTAGAGGGAGACGATAGAGGAGGCATGCTGTGTAACTGAATCTGTAAAGTTCTCTGCCACCCTTATTAGCAGTCCACATGTGAGTGCATTTACTAAAATGACTTTCTGCTATCTGAACCAGAGCAATCATAGTGGGACCCACAGATTCCAAGTGAAAAGTGTAATTCTGGCCCATAAAGTCTCCAAAATATCTACCTTAGAACTTTCTGTGATGTGAATCACACAACAAATTTCAAATGGTAGGATGACCACAACTAAGTTTTGCTATCAGGAATTCAAGGCATGGATACACTTTGAAGTCCTGGGACCCATTTATGTCCACATGTTCTTTAATCTTGAGCTTCCATTCAAGCACATACCAACACCTGGTCCTGGAAGGGAACTAGAAATCATATTCAAAGCAATCTCATCCCATCAGCACTGAACACAAACAGCTTAGTGATGGATATTTTACTTAGGTTATTTCTAGTCTGAATTGCAAAAAAGCTGAATAAATCACCCCAGCAGCAATGCACTGAAATCCTTCAAGATGACAAATCTGCTTTGGCTTTTCCTTTGCAACAGAATCGTCCTTCTGAAAGTGAGGTACTCTGTGGGGTAGAAGAAAATTTTTTCCTGTAACATATTTCTGAGGCAGTAACTTCTCTTTGCAAGGATTTTAATATTAACACCAAACAAGATTTGAGAGAGAACGTTAATATTTGGAGAGAAAAATGTGTAAGGATAGAGTCACACACTTCAGCTTTGTCTTTGTCTCTATTAGAACTTTTTTTTTTCCAATAGTTATCCCTAGTTTTTTTTTTGTTGTTGTTTTTAAAATAAGCAGCATAGTTTCATAGAAAGTACACTGAATGTAGTTGTGCTTTCATCAGAGGTTATCAATCAAATTAGGAGAAAAAAAGTCATGTATTCTGTCCAGTTAATATATACTGTTTATCAGTCTCCAATAACATAAAAGTTGCTGTATAATGGGTGTGACTATCCTGTGTTAATATCAGTAAAAGTAAGAGATCAACTCCCAGCTTACAAATGCCCCAAAGAAAAAAGAAACATGAAACAGTAACCTCTTCAGAAATTATTTAGATCAGAGTGTGAGTTCCTTGAATGCATTTCACATCCCCATCAACATTTTTGATTTTCCTTTTCTGTCATTTTAACCAATACTTTCCTGTATGGTGAGATAGATTTCTACATCCAACTAAGTGTATACATTATTCCCTCTTTAAGTCAATTCCAATGACAGTAAGTTTCATGTGCTGCCCTCCCCACTTCCTCCATTCCACCTCCACTGTGAAATGTCATTCAAGACCCTATTAGGTCAGATAATTTATCCCATTCTACCTTTCCCTTTCCCCATATTGCAGTACATTTTTTTATCCTTTAATTTTATTTTTTTAGATAATTATACCATCACATTCAACTCATACCTCTACTTTCTGTCTATGTCTACTACTTCTAACTGTCCTAATAATGAGAAAGGTTTTTAGGAGCTATAAATATCATCTTCTCATGTCAGAATATAAACAGTTTAACCTTATCAAATCCCTTACAATTTCTCTTTCCTGTGTACATTTTCATTCTTCTTTTGCATCCTAGCTCTTTTGCCCTCCAGAATTATCCCAAGCCCTCCAATTCCTTAATATAGAAGCTGCTAAATCTTGTGTTATCTTAACTGTAATACATGTACATACATATATATACATACACATATACACACATACAAATATACACATGCATATACACATATATGCATATGTGTGTATATATACATACACACACATATAAACATATTCCCTCCAACTCCCCTAATGCTGAGAAAGGTCTCATGAGTTACAAATATCACCTTTCCATGGAGGAATGTAAACAGTTCAACTTTAATAAGTCCCTTATGGTTTCTCTTTCCTGTTCACCTTTTCATGCTTCTCTTGATTCTCATATCTGAAAGTCAAATGTCCTATTCAGCTCTCATCTTTTCAACAAGTACGCTTGGGAGTCCACTATTTCACTGAAATTTCTTTTTTTCCCCTGAAGTGTTATACTCAGTTTTGCTGGGTAGGTGATTCTTGGTTTTAACCCTACCTGCTTTGATTGCTGGAAAATCATATTCAAAGTCCTTTGAGCCCTTAGTGTAGAAGCTGCTAAATCTTGTGTTGTCTTGATTGTCTTTCCACAGTACTCAAATTGTTTCTTTTTGACTGTTTGTAATATTTTCTTCTTGACCTGGGAACTTTGTAATTTGGCTATTATATTTCTAGAAGTTTTCCTTTTGGGATCTCTTTTAGGAGGTGATTAGTAGATTCTTTCACTATTTATTTTACCCACTGATTCTAGGATATCAGGACAATTTTCCTTCATAATTTCTTGGAAGATGATGTCAAGACTCTTTTTTGATCATAGCTGTCAAGTAGTTCAATAATTTTTAAATTTTCTCTCCTGGATTCATTTTCCAGATAAGCTGTTTTTCCAATGAGATACATCACATTATCTTTTATGTTCTTTATTCTTTTGGCTTTGTTTTATAATTTCTTGATTTCTCATAAAGTCATTAGTTTCCATTTGCTCCATTCTAATTTTTAAGGAATTATTTTCCTCAGTGAGCTTTTGGACCTCTTTTTCAATTTGGCCCATTCTGTTTTTTAAGGCATATTTCTCCTCCTTGACTTTTTGGACTTCTTTTGCCATTTGTGTTAGTCTATTTTTAAGGTGTTGTTTTTTTCAGCATTTTTTTGAATCTCCTTTAACAAGCCATTGACTTTTTTTCGTGAGTTTTTTTTTATTTCCATATTTTTCTAAGCCACATAACTCATTTTTTTCCTATCCCACACCACTTTATACTGTTTAGTTGTTTTAAATAGTACAAAACAACATAGACAAATATGACTGACACATAAAATAGTTTCCTTATTTTTCCCTTTTGATCAAATCTATTTTAGCTTTAATTTTGCCTGAGTTCATGATTACCACCCATGTTCCATTTTTCCCTAACAAGTTCTACTGATCTGTATTTTATATTTCTGCATATCTCTTATTTCCTATGCTTCCTGACTCCTCTACTTTACTTCTATCCACTACTTTGCCCTTTTATTACTTAACCTATCTCTCTAAGAATCCCTCCCATATCCTCCCATTTCCATTAATCTAAACTCCTTTCTATACCACCCTTTAACCTATTCCCTCATCTTTACCTCTAAAAAATCCCTTTCTTATCATCTTCTCCCCCCTATGCCCTTAGTATTTTATTTCTTTCATAATTTAGAAGATTTTTATGCTTTTATAGATATATATGTGTTATTCCCTCCTGATCCCATTCCCAATGAAAATAGGTTTTCAGGAATACCAGTCCTCCTCCCCTATTGAATTTCTCTTTGTCTGTTCTTTTTCTTGAACCTCATTTATATAAGATAATTACTCTTTTTAGCTGTTCCTAAATGGTTTTACTTTTTAAAATCATAATATACTCAGGTCTACCCCCATCTTTCTTATGAGCTATTCAATTAATAATAACAATTGTAGTTATACATTTTACATACACAAAATAGTGTGTCTATTGAGTGCCTTGCAATTAGTCTTTAGTATACATCTTACTTTTCTCTTGGCTCACGTATATCAAATCTTCTTTTAAGGTAAGGTTTTTTAACAATATCCTGAAAGTCTGCCAGTTCATTAAGTTCCCATTTTATTTTTCATACAGGATTATGCTTAACTTTGTTGGGTATGATATTTTTGGCCAGAACCACAGTTCTTTTGCTCTTTGATATATAGTGTCTCAAGACTTGGAGTCTTTTAGTGTCACTGCTCCCAGGTTTTGTTTCATTTCAATTGTGTCACTGCCATATTTATTTATTTTTTTGCTCATAATATTTTATCTTTGAACTGGAGATTTTGGAATTTGACTATGATATTCCTGTGGGTTTGGATCATTTCAGATGGTTACTGGCATATTTTTTTCTATTTATATCTGCCCTTCTTGTTCTAATGCTTCAGAACAATTTAGTTATTTCTTGAATTATTGTATCAAGATTCTTTTTTTTAATCAAAGTTTTCAGGTAGTCTCATTGTTATGTTATCTTTTCTTGAATTGTTCTCCAGATCAGTTGCTTTTCTTACGAGATGTTTCACATTCTCTTGCATTTCTTCATTCATTATATTTTATTATTTCTTCCCCTTGCCCAATTCTGATTTTCAAGGAGTCATTTTCTTCCTTAAGATTCTGGATCTCATCTAATTGGTTGACTTTCTTTTCATAATGTTCTTGTTTTTCTTAGATTTTTCTTCCTTTTTTTAGTTTTTCCTCAATCTTTCTCAGCTGATTTTGTTTTTTCAAAGTACTTCTATGGATTCTTTTTGAGCAGGTGACTATTTGATAGTACTCTGACATAGAAGAGAGTTTTTTTGCTTTGGCATCCTCCGTTGAAGATGCTTCTCTATTCCTACAGTAATTCTTTATGGTTGGATTCCTTCTCCTTTGTCTGTTCATTTTTTTATTTGTAGCAGCTTAGTTTTTGTAATAACCTCTAGCCTGATGTATAGGTAGGTGGTGACTCTGACTCAGATCCTCCTTCAGTTCTCCCCTTCTGGTTTGGAATTGAAACCAAGACCTCTAGCTTCCTATAAGCAAAATCCCTGCCCCACTTTTTCTGTAGTCACCAGGGGGTATGCTGGTTCCTTCTCAGTGCAGCTACATCTCTACAGCACAGCTGGGTCTGGCATTTCTTATTCCTTTGATCTTTCCCAGTTCAAATGCCCAACTCCCCACACTGCCCCAGGGGCAAAAATTACTCTGACTGGGGCTGAGGCAGCCTCCCAACCCAGCTAATCCTAGGGCTTACCACTTGTTGTTTAACTGGACCCAGCCTGGAAGCATTTACTCTTCACAGGGAGTAAACCTCATCCTGGAATTTTTTTTCAGATCTTCACAGATTACCCCAGGAGGACCACTGTTCTGACCCTACTGATATTTATTTTTACCACTTTTATGTTTGTCCTGTGGTGCCATTATTTTCTCATTTGAGGGAGAAATCTGTAGAGCTTTAAATTTTCTGACCTACTTTGCCATCTTCCCAGAATCTTCTAAAATGGATGATTTTGGTTACATTAAATTAAGTAGTTTTTTTGCAGAAACAAAACCAACCCAATCAAAATGAGGAGGAAGTAAGAAAACTAGGAACAAAAATTTACATCAAGTTTCTCTTGTGAAGATCTCACTTCTCAAATGTATAGTGAACTGGGCTAAACTTCAAACATAAGAATCATTCCCCAATTGATAAACAAAGGATATGAGCAAGAAGTTTTCAAAGAAAATCAACTGTATCAATATGCAAGTAAAAATTCTCTAAATTACTAATAATTAAAGAAATTCAAATTAGAACAATTTTAACATACCACCTCAGAGTCATCATATAGGCAAACACGACAAAAAAAGAAAAATGACAAATGCTGGAGGGAGCATGGAAAAATCAGTACACTGACATACTGCTGGGAAAGTTGTGAACTGGTCCAACCATTCTGGACAGTAATTTGAAACTATGCTCAAAGGGCAATCAAACTGTGCATACCCTTTGATCTAGCAATACCACCACTAGGTCTGTATCCCAAAAAGATCAAAGGAAAAGGAAAAAGGATCTATATATACAAAAATATTTATAGCAGCTCTTTTTTTGGTGCTACAGAATTGGAAACTGAGGAGATTCCCATCAATTGGTGAATGGTTGAAAAAGTTGTGGCATATAACTGTGATGAAATGCTGTAATAAATGTACTAAATATATAAAATATTATCTATTTTATAATTTATAATATAATAATCATATATAATAATATAAAATTATAATTTTATAAAAGTAATTTTATATTTTTTCATAATTTTTATATAATTTATATATAAAATGTGAACTTTATAAAAGTAATAAATAAATAAAATACTGTAACAAATGACGAAGGAACTGGTTTCAGGAAAGCCTGGGGATATCTCTATGAGCTGGTATAAACTGAAGTGAGCAGAACTAGGAAAACATTATTCACAGTTACAACAATACTGAAACAATAATCAATTATGAAAGACTTAACTACTCTTATAAATACAATGACCCATGATCATTCCAAAGGAGTAGTGGCGAAAATACTATTCACTTTTAGAGAGACAAATAATTAACTCTGATTGCAGATTATTATTTTTTTTTATTTTTTATTCCTTTTTTTGTAACATGGTTTTATTCCTTTTTTTTTGAACATATGCTTTGCACAATTTTACATGTATGCCAAGTATATATCTGTTATATTTGTTTCCTTCTCAATGGGATAAGGAATGGGTGGGGGAGGGACAGAATGTGGACTACACATGCACACACATATATACATATACACACATGTATGTACATGTATGTATATATACATATATGTGTATGTATTTGAATTAACAGAAACAAATTTTCTGATAAAGCACCTCATCGAAATGTGGAGCAAAATGACGAAATGATTTTTGAATTCACATTTGAAAAATTCAACACTTATCAACTAAATGTGATCAGTTGACATTTTCCTCAGTATCAGGAATAAAAAAGGCAGAAAGGCAATTTCTGCTCTCAGGAAGCACATATTCTAATAGGGCAGATTATATATATATATATATATATATATATATATATATATATATATATATATATATATATATATATATATATATATATATCAGTACATGCAGAATAAGTACAGAGGAGTTTCCTTAGAAGTGAAGACACCAGCTAAGTACCTACTCTGAGCAAAGAAAGCACTGTTCTCCATGCTGATTAAGGCAATAGGATTTATAATGACCCTGTGTTGCCCTCATGGATGTCACAATTTAGATAAACTGGTTTTCGGATGACAAACATTTATGGGGCAATTGTTAGACCCATAGTTGGAGCCTCTTTAGCTTGGTTATATTTGATATAATTTTCCCTCCATAGGAATGGCCTTCAGTATTCCAGAATCACTGGAGATGCAGAAGGAAACATCTAATTTCAGACACAACCAATATGTGGACTTAATTTGTTTTGATTAAACAAAATGGTAATTTGGTGCAGTAAAAAGAGTATGCAGTATTGGAAGAATGTAGGCTCAAATTCCAACTCTTGTCAAAATCTATGTGTCTTTAGGAAAATCATTCACTTTCTCTGGGCCGCAGTTTTTTTCAAAAAATGATCTAAATCTGAAAAATCTGAAAGATGAAAAGGTTGGACAATGGTTTCTAAAGGCCCTTCTAGTTCTTGATCTATGATGCTATGGTTCAACTTATTTGGATCAATGGAGGCTTCTAATTAGATGGTGGGGGAAGAGTGGGTGAAGGAGACAGCAGTTTATATGAGGGATATGTAAGTGGTGACAGATGTCCATAAAAAGAGAAAAAAGTCAGTAAAACATTTTAAATACATAGAAACAAGTAGAAGGAAGTTCAACAGGTGTGGTGTAGTTATTATGATGTTAAATTTACTATATGCATTAAAAAAACTGTGCATAAGATATTGAAAGGTTCTTATACATGCTTCTTTTTTTTCTGTTCTTTGTATTCAGGATTGGTTTGTGTTTGTTAATGTGTGTCAAGTTAACAATAATAAAAAAAGAAGTTAAATGGAAAAAAGTAGGTATGAGGGAAATCTTCATACCATAACACAATGAGGAATAAAACTTTTATTGAAGACAGCGTGGAGGTAGCTAATTTATATTAGCATTTTTATTATATTTGAAATTTCTACTATTTTCAGTTTTCTATCAATTGTATTGTTTGCCTAAACTTACTAAATTACTCTATATTTCTAAAAAAGCCCACATAAAATAGCACAGGATAAGTATGCTAGATAGGCTCAAAGTATATTTTAAGAAGAATAACAAAGAACTAGGAAAAAGTACAGCAAGTGCAAAGAAGCATCTTCTCCATATTAGATAGTGTTCTAAATATTTCAGTAATGTCAATTTAGAAGACAATGAAAAAAATGATGATTAATTATATTTTTTAATAACATAGTTAATAAAATGTCCTTAGGGCATGTGTTCTTGGTAATGTACTCAGGGTTTTGATTCACCTGCAGTGGGTATTCTTGGGCTCTTAGTTATGCCCATCGTCATAGTTTTCAAACTAAAAAGGACCTCAGAAGCAATTTAGACCAGCTCCTTCATTTTGTAGAGTAGGCTACAGCAGGCTAGAGAAAAGTGAAATGACTTTCCCAAGGTCACTCATGTAGCAAGCCACAGTGGCTCTTGATACTCCTATACTATTTGGGTAGATGCTTTGAGTGTCCAATGGAAACAGTTGGAATGACTTTCAACTGGACAACTAGCATGGTACATTGACAAAATCTCTGGATCTTAAACCAGCCGTGCAAAGTCAAATTATCTGCTCTAGGACTCAGTTTCCTCATTTGTGAAATGATACGCATAAAATGAGAGATCTCTTCCAGGTCTAAATCTGTGATATGAGAATTCTTGGGGAAGTAACACCCATATAAATATTGAAGTATTGTGGAAAGACACCTTTTTGAAATGAGACATAATTGATGCTATCCCAAAGAATGTTTTAGTAAGAACTCCCTAATCAGAATAAGAAGGGCTTAAAATGGATCTACATACATACACACATACATACACACACACATATGAACATCCTTAAGGAGTGGCTAATACACTCAGATACAATTAAACTACAGCCAGGTGGAAATTCATATTCTGGCAATTCAATTCAATAACAATAAATATATTCTCATATGAATATAATAGAAGATCATCTTTCTTAGCTTGACTGAAAAATCTAATTAATCAGTGCATTATTCAAGGAATTCCTGTTTCAATTTCAATGCCAAGTAGGCCTGTGGAGAATGGGGAATGCCTTGAAACAATCTGGAAACTTAACAGATGTAGAAATGAAAGATTATATCAAGCCAGGAAAAAGAACTGGGCCAGAGACAGAAGAACTATAGTTTCTACTAGCATAAAAATAGAACTTGATGGAACTTTGTTAGAATGGAGTAGCTATATTCACCCAAAGACAAGGAGTCCATAGCCACTGTATAAACTAACTAGATTTCTGAGGAAAGCATACTTTTGAAAATGATAAAATATCAGACAATGGCAGTTATTTTTGTTTGTTGATAAGAATTCTTCTGGTTGTATATAGGAAAGAATCCTTAAGTTGAGAAGTTGGTACTAGCCTAACGGTAAGTTATACAGAATGACTTCTCCAGGTTCCCAAGCAGTAATTCTATTAGGCTAGTACCAGCTCCCAACTTAAGCATTCTTTCCCATATGCAGAGGTCCAATTGCTAGGCATATACTTCAAGAAGTCAGAGATAAAAAGAAAGGATCAACATACATCTAAATATTGAAAATAGCACTTTTTTGAAATAATAATGTAGAAACAAAATAGGTATACATAAATGTGTTAGAACAGCATAACTATTTAAGAAACATTGAATATGCGGAATGGAAGACTTATACGAACTGATACAAAGTGAAATGTGCAGAAGTAGGAAATAATATTCACAAAGACGACAATAACATGAAAGGCAACAATAACAAAAATCAAAAGTGAACCGTAAATAATTATAATGGCCAAGATCAGTTCCCACAAAAGAGAAACGAGAATGAAACTTCTTCCATTCTTTGCAGAGGTGAAGGGACTCTGGATGTAAAGCACTGCATTTACTATTGTGCTTGATTCATGTATCAGTTACTAGGTTTTATTCTTCCTTATTTAAAAAAATGATAGTGGATGGTTCTCAGGGATCTATTAGGAAATGAAGATGAGTTTTAGAGAGGTTGATAACATATTTATTTAAAAAATTAATGTCTTTAGGTTTCAATTTTGAGTTATCTATTATGGTAATTCTACTCTTTCATACCTATATATACATTGTATCTTCTTCAAGCTCTATATTTTTATTTTAACTTAAAACGTACAGTTTTACTAATTGAGTTTCATATCTAGCAAATTATGAAATATACTACATTGTAATGGACAGATCCCACCTCAGTTTGTCTTTCTTAAGTGAAAAACTGTCATCAGATTTATGCATGCTTTTCTTTACAGCACTATTAAATCAGGTGCAGAAGAGATTATGATGAAAGGAATAGAAAGGAAAGAAGACATCCAACTGATTACTCTATGAGATATTAAATCAAAGAAAGCCAAATGAAAAACAAAGTTTGGATAAACCCAATAATATGGATCTCAAAACAAATCAGAAAATATTATCCTCGAAACAGATTCCAGATCATGACATCAGAATCAAATGGTGGTCAACACTTTGTTACTAACAGATTTTGTTACTAGCAGATAGATAATGTACATATATACATAATACACATGTGTGTGCATGTGGGTATGCATATATATATGTGTGTATATACATGTGTATATGTGTGTATATACATATATGTATGTATGCGTGCATGTATAGAATCAGCCCAACACTCCTGATCCAGCTCCATATGAAACAAATTCAGCTTAATGAGTATGTCTTCAGCACTTACTAGGTGCCAGCTATTATCCTAAGCAACAGTACACTCTGTAAAATCAGAAAAAGGAGATTTCCCTTGACCTTATCTCTTGGGGGAGAAAAAAATTGGGTAAATGTACTGAGGATGTTCCAATATAAGTTATTAATCTTCCAGCTCCAGATGCATGTCAGATAATCAGACTCATTACTCCATTGAATACAAATTTCATGAACTTCTAAAGCATTCTGCTGCCTCTCAAAAAGATTTCCACAGATAACAAGACTGAGAATAAAAACAAGTAACTACTGAAAAACATCATAGCATTGCCAGAGACACTTGAAGGTAGTTATTTTGATCATTTCTTTTCCTTTCAAGGAAAACCAACACAAGGTTTTATGCCCCAGATCTTGTTTTTGTCCTATAACAACATCAAAATTAAGAATTCTGGGAAAAACACTAATCCAATAGAGAAGGAAACAGAGAGAGAGAAAGAGAGAGAGAGAGAGAGAGAGAGAGAGAGAGAGAGAGAAAGTTCTGAAGGAGAATGAAGAAATGGAAAACTTAATACCTAAATTATTTTCTACAAGTAAGTTCTGCACTAAAATTCTGTACTCACTAGTCAGTTACCTTCTATAGAAGAACTGGCTGGTGGTTTAAGAGCACTTGATAATTTAAAGAAATGTCAGGGTACATTCACTCTCACATAAAAGGTAATTGGTTCCCCATCTTTGGAGATTTTCAGATATGGTCAAGATGATCATTTACTAGACTACAGAAAAACAGAAAGAGAAGCTCCTCAGTCCCTAGCATTTAATGTCTGGGCCATTTTGAGGGCCCCCTATCTAGTCTTCTCCTTGATTCAACCCAATCAACAAACCAATAAACACATATATGTCAGCCTCTAGGAAAATAAAAAAAAGATAAATGGGACAATCTCTATCTTCCAGTTGCTTACATTTTACACAGTAGACAAAACTACAGAATGATAGAATTTTACAGTTAGAAACCACTTCAGCAAGTATCTTGTTTAACTCATAGCTTAAATCGAATCCTTACAATATTGTAATAGTTAAGCAATACTCCTTCTACTACTATAAACTTCCAAAAGGTGGGGTGCTATCACCCAAAGCAGTCTGTTCCATTTTTGAATAGCTGTGTTTTCAAGGCAAAGGTTTTCCTTCATTCAAGCTAAATTTATCTCTGCCTCTTCATCCCACTGTCTTGGTTTTTCTTTCTGGGATAAAACAGAGTAAATTTGATTGCTCTCCAGCATGCAGTGGTCAGGCAGGTGATATACTAGGTAGAGCTCCAATACAGAAATTAGGAAGACCTGAGTTCAGATCTGCCTCAGAAACTTACTAGTTTTGTGAACCTGTTTACCTCAGTTTCCTTAACTGTAAAATGAAATGGAGAAGGAAATGACAAAGCACTCTGTTATCTTTGCCATGAAAACCCCAAATGGGGTCATGAAGAGTTGGGTACAAATGAATAACAACAACTGACATGAAAGCACTACAAGAACTTGCAGAGTGCTTTTAACAACTAAGTCTACTCTTCTCTTGGCTCTCTCTCTCTGTTTCTCTCTCTGTTTCTCTCTCTCTCTAAATATATAGATATAGATATATATGTATAGTTTTTTCAAATGACCATCGTAGAGTAGGTATTCATGGCCCTGTATTGCCAAGGGAATATTCACAGCACCAACAGTGACTATGAATGTGCTGGCATAGTTTTGAATGGCAAAATATAACAGACTCTTCTCTATAGAAGGCAGAAAAAAAAACATTTATTCAGACATCAGAAAGCCAAATCCCAACACCAGAAAGCCAAATCTGTCATAGTAACAAAGAAGTCAATACACATTATCATTACAGGAGACAACATCATTCTCAAGCCTTCCCCCTGTTAGACTTCCCACAAACCCTCAAATGAAATCACAAACAAGTTCTCTCACTCACACCAGTTGCTGCCTTCTGTCTCTCTCTTTCCCAGCTCTGACTAGTCTGACTCACTTCCTTCTCCACCTATTCAGCAAACTCCTCTGTAATGGTTATTTGAATTGGAAAAATCTTTCCTATTCATTAATAGGCCCATTAAGTCACATGAAATCTGTGGTGGAAGGGGTTTGCCAGATGGGTAGAGCAGGAAGAGGCAGAGCTAGAACAGAGCTGAGAAGAAGTTAGCTTTGAGAACAGTCAGAGCTAGGAAAGATGTAGGCTTCTGGGTAGTGTAAGTGATTTTGTTTAAGAGAGCCTGCTTGTGATGAGTGCAACGGACCTGGTTTGTGGGAGCCTAGCAGGGGAATGGCTTGGGGATGGTGTTGTCCTCTGCATTGTTATTGTGTTTTGTTGCTGTGATGGATTTGGGTCTGAATAAATGTTTTGGTTCTGTCTTCCATGTGAAGAGTCTGTGGTACTTCACAATTTTGAGTTGAGTTGTTATATTCATGGCTTCCATTGGTGCTATGAATATTGCATTGACTCTATATCCTTCCACCACAAGCTCCATGTAACTCAGACTTCCATGTGACGCAGACAGGTTACATGGGCCTATTAATGAATGGGAAAGATCTTCACATTCAAATTTCCATTACAGGCCCTTCATCATCTTATTCTGGGACTTTCTGTTTCATCAGTGTATTTTTCTAACTGTTGCATCCAGAACTGAATTCCAAAACATATCTAACCAGAAACTTCAAGGCATGGGGAACAACCATTGAAAATTCAGGAGAGGCAGGAGATGGAGTGTCTTGTTTGGGGAAGAATAGAACCAGTATCAGTGGATCACAGAGTGTGTGAAGAGTAAAGTATAAGATAAAAGGAGGCCAGATTATCAGAGCCTTTGAAATTCCATTATGATAACTTCCTGTTACCTGGCAGCTATGTCTTACTCAGTTTAGCTCAAGATCAAATTAAACTTCTTGACTGTCATGTAACATTGCCTTGACTGATTTTGAGCTTTGAACTCACTGAACCACAAAAATACTTCTAAAAACTACTATGTACCCATATCTCTCCCATGTTGTAGTTATGCTAGCATTAAAAGGCTTTACATACATCTTAGATTTTATTGTATTGTCTTAACCGTCAAGAACTTTTGGAAACTTTTTTTGGATCTAAAAGATTCCTTCCCAATTTGAAAAATCTGCAAATTTGATAAGAATACCATCTCTACCTTTGCCTAAATCACTAACTAAACATGGCTAAACAGCAGAGGGGCAAAGATGGATTTCTACACATTATTGCCAGGTTTCTTTTCTTGATTCATTGCTCATAAATATCCAGTGACTCTCCATTTTCTACAAAGTAAAGTTCTAACTCCCTGGTCTAACATTTCGAGTCTTGCACAATTTAGATTTAATCTGTCTTTCCAAACTTATCACCCTTGTACCTCATGTAGGCCAATTTGTTTACTCATTATTCCTTGAAGAAAACTTGGGATTTCCTTCTTCCTCATCTTTTCTCTTGTTTTTGTTTTGGTTTTCTTGGAATATGATCTCTAATCCTCTCTGTTCATCTGAATCCTAACCATCATTCAAGGCCTAACTCAAGTTCCACCTTTTCTGAGAAGGCTTCTTAACCAATAGGGAAACCTCTGCCCTTCAGAATCTCTTGGTATTAAGAGAATCACAGATTTCAAAGGGAATTTAAAGGCAACTGAATTCAGTGCCTTCGTTGTACAGATAACGAAACCAAGGCACAGAGAAAGATTAAGTGATGTCACAGTGTCACATAGTAAATTTCTGAAGGGAGATTTGAACACATAATTTCCTCATGGCAAATCCAACTGCCCTCAAGAAACTGCCAGTCTAATGGGAGAGACAATATACAAACCATGTAAGAAACAAGCTGTATTTGAGCTATATTTGAAATAAATAACAGAAGGAAGGAGCTAGAATTAATAGGCATCCGGAAAAGATCTTTTAGATAGTTGATTGATCTTACAATTGAAGAAATTCAGGGAATCCATGAGGTAGAAATAAAGAGAAAATTCAAGGCATGGGGAACAGCCAGTGAAAAATTCGCAGAGATGCAAGACAGAGTGTCTTGTTTAAGGAAAAGCAAGGAGGTCATTGTCAATGGAGAAAGTAAGGTATAAGACAGAAGAGGGTCAGATTATGAAGGAGGTTTGTTAGACCAAAAATCAGAATATAGAGGGTACTCCAAATATGGGGGACATATTGTATAAAAATATGAAAGCAAACGATGGAATGTATATAGACTTCTAGTTGAAATATCTACTATAAGTGATAATTTCCAATGTGTATTTATGCATTAATGCTGCCTGCCATACTGACATGTGTCTGGGAGTTTATTGCACTTACAAAGTACTCTATAAGAGCAACCCTGTAATCTGTAGGACTACCCTGCTATTATGAATGAACTTATAGCAGTCAACAGTCCTTAAGAAGTTCATAAAATCATAGGTTTAGAGCTAGAAGGGACATTACATCTAGTGTCCTAGAGCATTCAAATGATCTCGGTCCAGAACTGCTACCCTAGGTGTTCCCACCCATACTCCTGCATCTTCTACCCTACTATTTTACAAAAACCATAGCCGTATTTCACTCCTTACTCTAGGTCAGTAGTTGATAAACATTTATTAAAGACCTACTATGTACTAAGCACCAAGGATATGAATACAGAAAAAAAATAGTTCCTGCCTTAAAGGAGCTTACAATCTCATGAGGGAAGCCAACACACTAAAGGCAGCTGGGTGGGAGGAAGAGAAGGACACAGAGATGTCCCAAAGTGATGCACCCAGGTGAGTAACAAGATGTTTGAGATGTTTTGTTGTTGCTGTTGAGTCATTTTCAGGCATGTCTAACTCTGCGGGCCCATTGGGGGTTTTCTTGGCAAAGATATTGGAATGTCATAGAGGCCTGGAGTTCAATCCTCTGAGCCCCAGATCTGAGTTCTCTTTAAATGGAGGTTTCCAATTCATTGCCACATCCTTTCGTCAAAGAGGAAGAGGGTAGTGATGGGGATAAAATACCAAGGCTGATGAGATTTTGCAGGATGATAAAGTTATCATAACAAGCATCCTGGGGCATGGAGGGGAAGTCAGTCAACAAAATCTCAAAGTAGTGTAGCCAGGTGAGAAATGATGATGTCCTTTGTCACCACACTAATTCTCTTCATATCCTTTCTTCTTCTCGCTCCCTACCTCACACGTGGCTGTGTTGCAAAGTTCTAATTCTACTTGAATTTCAAATGGAGATTGAGGATCAATTAGGTTAATTGCCTATAGTTTACTAAGGAAGGAGGTCAGACCCTCCCTTATAACATAGAATGGAAATAGTCATTCTTTCTCCTACAGAGTTCCCCCATATTTGTCACAAATTTTTATGGATGATAACTGTATTGATTTTGCTTTTTTCAGCACTTTCCAACATTGGGTTGGAATAGTTTCTCTGTTCTCAATAGGACATGGCTATTGAATCAGCTCTCACTTTCTTAGCACATTTTCAAACCATGGTGCTTTAGTAAACAATTATTTTTTTTCTTTAATTAATTCATTTATTCTCAGGTCCACTTCAGTTTGAGGTAAACAATCAGACCTTTTGCCTTCCTCTGGAATCAAATATGCTAATATTCCTGAATGCTAAGGAAATTCTAAGAGAGCATATAAATAATACATATGACTATTCTCAAGTCTACTGGATTTTGATAAACATACTGATTCTGTTACTGTGATCCAGGATTTGTGACTTTAAGTCAGTCTTTCTGGATGAGAGCCCAGCACAGACAAGGGTTAATGTTTAACTCAGTTTTTTTAAAGGCACTTTCTCAAGAGGATCTGAGTGACAGCATATCTGGCCCACAGAATCAACCATTCAAGTCTTCCTGCTTTTTCAGGGCATGGGTTTGTACTCACTAATTGACTTCAGCTGTTTTGTCCGTTCATTATTTGAACTGCAAAAGAACAGCTGTTTTGTCAAGTGGTTAAGCCTTAAGTCCCATGGCTGGTGATTTATGTACTTCACTGTGTTAATGGGTGCCTTGTAGAGTGTCATTTTGTTGTTGGATTCTTACATAGCATAGTTAATGGGTCATAACTTTGTTTACCACACAGTAAACCCAGTCTTATTGAATAGCTCTTATATTGGGGATATAAATGAAGAATTCTCTTTTTCAGTTGTGTTCCAAGTTTGTTAACATTTAATTCAATATAAGAGTCTAATGATGGTCTTACCCCTATAGAAAAAATTAGAAAGAGGTAGAAAATGAGAATGAATATATGTTCACATTTACAACTTGTTGGAAAGATATCATTCAAAAGTGTGTTTGGAGGATAGATGCAGCAAAAGCTGCAAGATGAGAGATACGTTGACAAAGTGACTGGAAATGAGGAAGGTACACATTCAAGGCCTAGGAGGACAGATTTTACAAACCCACAGAGGCAGGATATGGAGTTTTGAGTTCAGTAAACCATTTTAGCTGAAATACAGAATACAAGAGTGAAAGGATAAGAAAATGAGACAGAAAAGGCAGGGAGGGACAAGATTGTGAAGAAGCTTTAATGCTAGGCGATGATGTTTGTATTATATTCTAGATACTGAAAATAGGGAGCAGTGAAATGACATGGTCTTAATATGGTTTTAGGAAGCTCATTTTAGCTGCTGTGTAAGAGATGGATTGGAGAAAGTAAACTCTGTATGTTGAGTTCAGAGCCCAGAGGTAATAGCACTTGTTCTCATGAAGCACTGGCAAAGGAATCTGCTTAACAGTTCTGGGAGGTTAAGAGATCACTAGTTTCATCTTCTGCCACGGTGAGTCTGGATACATGGCTGTTCTCCCACTTGGGTTAACCTTAAAATCATGTTTCTAAGGAAAAGGTTGAAGAAACAGTAGTAATACCCACATCAGGGTAGACCTGGTACCCAGTCTTAAACTTGTGTTATCATTGATGTTTCCTCATCTTATAGTTAATTGTTAGAGAGGAAAAGGAAAAAAAGGAAGAAATACACACAAAATGTTAAGGAGTTGCCTACTTTCACCTGTAAGGAATGGCTTCTCCTTTGGACAAATCTATTATATGCCCCTTTTCAGGGGACTGTAAAGCCTTTCTCTTGAACCATTTGTTCAATGGTTCCTACTGGACTGGAAGAATTAATGTACCTCCATAACTGTAACAATTTACTCCGCTCTCAGGGGTGCAATCTAACTCATTACATATCCTTACACTTTTCCAGTTAATTAACATCAGTTTTGTATAATATCACTACTAATGGTGATATAATATGCTTACCAAGATCCTACTGACTTGAATCAACTTCGAAATAAGCATGAGATCAAAATTAGTGAAATAGTGAGACACTCAGGATCAGAAAGAAAATTTTGTCTATCTTGTCCATCTTCCTATCTTCCAGCAGGACTACTTTGCTTTTTAAATAGGTTTTAATTTATTTCTTTATATGAATGCTACTTCCCAGTAGCCGTCTCCCTCCCCCAAAAAAACTCTCTTATAAGAAAGTATAGGTAAGAGAAGCAAACTATCACATGAACTATGCAAGAATATTTGTTTATATCTGACTAAATAGGAGAGAAAATATCTCAAAAATTTCCAAGTAATAAAGAGACTATAACCTCCCTAAGTCATCTATGCCAATATTTAATCTTGAACGTTTAGAAATTATTCCTTAATTTGTTGGATTTTTTTTATTAAAAATTAAACTCAATGTAAAAAAATGACATTAAAAGGTAGAGGGGACTTCTGGGATCTTATGGTCCAATTCCTTCATTTTACAGAAATCAAACAATAAAACAGACTCCAAGAGGTTTACTTCTTTGCTTTTAGCTCACACAGCTAGCTTAATGGTGGAATGAAGATGGAGTCCACAGCCCAGTCACCCTAACTCACATGTCAAATGGTCTTTCCCCATACAACAAAACCATATTTTCAGGGGCACAGTAACATCCTTCCATCGTTTCTTATACTAGCTTCTGAATGTGACAACAAATGTGTCATTCCTCATCCTGCTCTGCTCTGGCCAGCTTCTGAGGCAAAGGATTGGGTGTAAACTTAAAGGTATTATTATATTTGTGTTGTGAGTGTGAAAACTATGTTCAATTCCATGCATATTCCTAAATTGTTTTTAGTGCCTCCCATTACCTTGCATTTATTGTGTGTTGTATGTGCATGTGTGTGTGTGTGTGTGTGTGTGTGTGTACTTAAATAGATATTCTTTTAAATAAAAGATGAACAATGCCACTAAATTAACTTGGAAATAGAGAGTAAGCTGGCCTCAGAGTTAGGAAAAATTCAGTTAAGTTCTTGCCTCCAGAGACTATTAGGCAAACCATGAACTTTTCAGTGTCCCAGGCAATACTTTGTAAGTGTAATCTATAGAACAAGCATTTATCAGCATTGATAAAGGGAATTTTCTCAGTGAGAGCACCAGTGAATTTATAGATCCATTCAGGAAGGAAGGAAGGAAAGAATACAAAATCTTTGTAAACTTATTAGTTTGTCATTTATTAACTGAGGGACACAAGAGAATATAGTTTGTCTCTAAATAGTGCATTAAGTTTCAGATGGTCATGGACTTTCATCAACTATTGACTTAACAGAACAATGAAAAGTAAAAGTAAAAGATTCATAACTCTCCTGTTGGTTTTCATTGTGAATCATCAGACTTGAATTTCCATAGAGGTACATTTGGCTAATAACAATATTTGCTTCTAGACATTGCCTTTAACTTTATGGATTCCCTAGATATGTTATCCTTGTCCTAACAGTTCCCTGCCACTAAATCCAGTTTATACCAACTCAGTTTTAGTTACATCAAGGTCTTGGGTCATTTTTTATTTTCTATAATGGAAAGAAAGAAGGAAGGAAGGGAGGGAGGAAGGAAGGAAGGAAGGAAGGAAGGAAGGAAGGAAGGAAGGAAGGAAGGAAGGAAGGAAGGAAGGAAGGAAGGAAGGAAGGAAGGAAGGAGGGAAAGAAAGAAAAAAGAAGAGCAGAGGTTTTTGTTTGTTTTGTTTTGTTTTTAGGCACAATTCTGACCAGCTTCTCTGATCATCTTCAACCATAATGGATTAGGGCTAGTGATTTCAAGTGAATTATGGAGATACTAGAAACAAGTTTATGAAAAGCAGTGAAACTAATATCTGACATAAAAGATCAAAAATCTGTGAAAAATCACACGAGAACTAAATTAGCCTATTTTTAAGAACAATTTCGTTTAGAAGCCACATTAACTGTCCCCAAAGACATCTTATATATAAGTGCAGTAAAACTATCATAATAAAACTTGGTGTCACCTAGGCAAGATCATATTAAAGTTAAGACCTGGTTACAGAAGGCAGGAAAATGTGTGACACCTTTTAGAAAACTTTCTGTCCTGAGTGGTTAAAAAAAATAAAAGTTTTGTTGCTGAAAGGGATAAGCTTTAGTTATCAGGAAAAGTCAGGCCTGTGTAACAACTCAACTTACCACTTTGACACTTTAATACTTCGGTACTTAACTAAATTCATAGTGACCTCCACCCCCCCTTATGTCTTTTCATTTGCACAGGCTGAGTCTCTCATGCCAGAATTCTCTCCCATCTCACTTCTGCCTTTTAGAACAATTATTGTTCAATGGTTCAGGCATGTCCAACCCTTCATAACCCGTGGATCAGACTGTGCATGGACTTTTCTTGGTGAAGATATTGAAATGGGTTGCCATTTCCTTCTTCAGTGGATTAAGACAAAGGTTTAAGTGATTTGCCCAGGGTCACAAATCTAGCAAGTTTCTATGGTCAAATTTGAATTCAGGTCTTCCTGACTCCAGACTCAGTGTTCTATCCACTGAGCCACTAACTCCTTTTGAAACTCATTTTAACTAATCTCTTCCCCACAAACTCTTTTCTAATCCCCTCAACTACTAGTCCTCCCCAAAATTAATTTTCACTTACCTTATAAATATACTATATTTATTTATATATGTATGATTTTTTTCTCCTGATAGAATGAAAGGATCCTTGAGAGGTGGGACTGTTTTGGTCCTTGTCTCTATACCCAACACCTCCCACAGTGCTTTGCAGAGGGATGGTACTTAATAAATGATCACAGAGTGTTTAAGAGTTTGACCTCTGATCTAATCACTGTGAGATGATGCAGATAGCATCCCTTCCTCCTAATTATGCTAAAAACATTCTTTCTCGTCTTGTGTGATTCTTATTTACAGCATGGAGTAGTGGATAGGGCACTGAATTCTGAGTCAGGCAAATCTTGGTTCAAATACTACTTCTGACACTTCTTTTATGATATAACCCTGGCAGGGTGGGCAGAGGGAAGTGTAGTTTGGTGGCACAGTAGATAGAGCACTGTGCTTGGAGTGAGGAATATGCATCTTCCTGAGTTCAAATCCAGGTTTAGGCACTTAGTAGCTGTGTGACCCTGAGCAAGTCACTTAATCCTATTTGCCTCAGTTTCCTCATCTGTAAAGTGAGCTGGAGAAAGAAATGGCAAACAGGTCCAATATCTTTGCCCAAATACAGTCACAAAGAGTTGGACATGACTGAAAAATGACACAATAAAATGACCCTAGGAGAATCACTTCATCTCCTTGTGACTCAATTTCCACCTTTTTAAAATAAGGACTGAAATCAATAGTCTGTAAGTTGCCTACTAACTTTAAATGTGTGATCCTAAGATGCCCTGTGGAAGATCCATCTGATCAATTCAAGGACTTCCTCTATTTCTTTTGACATTGTATGCACACTAATGGAGCTTAAAGGCTTTTTATTGGTTATCTCTTATTTCCCCAGACAGCTAGTCTACTTTCATTTTATATTCACACATCTTTCAGATAACATCCTTTATGATACTTCCTTGAGACATTTTTAATTGGCTATGGGTTGTAACTTATTTATAGCCCTCTCCACTGCCTTTTGGGTGGCTGTAAACTTTAATTTTGGGGCAATCTGCTCATTGCTGGATAAAAGATGTATTACCATGTAACCTAGGTCCTATATATGTATATGTGTGTGTATATATGTACTCTTATACAAATTAGCTTTAGTCATCTCAACTGAAATCAACAGATTTCCAATGTGACCAAGAATATGACCAAGTAGTCCAGGAGCCTCATTTCCCAAATTTAAGTTTCAGGGTATTCAGGATAGCAGGTATGAGGGCTTTCTTGTGAGAAACTCCAGTGTACCCCCTAATTAGGCATAAAAAGTCAGAAATATGTGACCAATGCACTAGGAGAAGGACACAACCATGTATGTGTATATGGATAACTATTTCAGTAAATAATCAAAAGCATATTCTAGTTTATAGGTAGAGACTCTAGGGGACCAATATAAGTTCTATCATTATTAATGTTTTATTATTATTTCTGACAGACTTTTTTCAAGGACTTGCCAATTCCTTCTCTAGGTCATTTTCAAGATGATATTTGAACTCAGGTCCATCCTGAGGCCAGTTCTCTATCCACTAGAGGGCCATTTAACTGTCCCTCAGTGATATTAATTAAAACAAAAAAAAAAAATACTGGGTAGATGTTATTTAATAACAAGTAAAGATATTTTGCAAACTATTGAGTATAAGGTAGAGAAAATATTCTCTGTTGAAATAGGAAAAATGAAATTGTAACTATTATATCTGAGAATTCTTTTTAGGAGAATTCAATCATGATCCTGAATAGATGAAAATATTTTTATCAGAGGAGATTGAAGAAATATCTCTCAAAGAAGTAAAGTGCTGTGGATTTTTGACAAGAGGTTAGCTTAGAGGATAAATATAAGCTCGCTGCAAAAGTTTAAATCCATTAGATGATAACAAATAGAATACAGGAGAATTGGATCAGAACATATGAAGGATTTGGAGGGTCAGTCGATGAAATGGTCCCCTAATACTCTTTTTTTTGTTTTTATTCATTTTCTATTTTTATTTTTAATATTCTAAGGGTATTTTATTTTTTCCAATTACATGTAAAGACAGTTTTCAACATTCATTTTCTAAAAGATTTTGAGCTCCAAATTTTTCTCCCACCCTTCTTCCCAAGACAGAAAGCAATCTGATATTGGTTATATATGTGTAATAATTTAAAACATGTTATCACATCAGTCATGTTAAGAAAAAAGAAACAGAACAAAAAAAAAGGACAAAACCATGAAAAAAGTGAAAAAGTATGTTTTGATCTGTATTCAGATTCCATCAGTTCTTACTCTGAATATGGATAGCATTTTCCATTGTAAGTCTTTTGCATTGTCTTGGATCATTGTATTTCTGAGAAGAGGTAAGTTAATCATAGCTGATCATCTTACTGCGTTACACTGTATAGGATTTTCTCCTGGTTCTGCTCACTTCATTCAGCATCAGTTTATGTAAGTCTTTCTAGGTTTTTCTGAAATCTGTCTGCTAATCATTTCTCATAGCACGTCAGTATTCCATTACATTCACATACTACATTCAGTCATTCCCTAATTGATGGGCATCCCCTCAATTTCTAATTCTTTGCCACCATATGAAGAACTGCTATAAATATGTTTGTACATGTTTTTCCTTTTTGATAATCTCTTTAGGACACAGATCTGGTAGTGGCATTGCTGGATCAAAGGGTATGCACAATTTGACAACCCTTTTGGTGTAGTTCCAAATTGTTCTGTAGAATGACTGGATCAGTTCACAACTCCACTATCACCAACATGGGATGAAGATTGGAATAGAGTCACCCAAATATATGTCAATCAGTGACTGGCTTCAGTTAACATGGACAAAGAAAAGAGCCATTCTGAAAACCAGAGATTCCACTGCAGAACATATAGTAAAGAGAGGCCAAAGACAGAAAGAAAGGACTTATATAACAAACTATTCATAACAGCATTTTTATGGAATCCAAGAATTAAATACATTGGTAACAATCAATTGACTAAAGTTGTGTTTTATAAATCTGATTTAATATTATTGCACCATAGGAAATTCAGAGCAATGGAAAGAATTTTAGGAATTGCTACAAAATAACCTAGCAGAATCAGGAAAAAGAATACATACAAAGAATATAATAATGTAAATCATGGAAATAATGTAATAATGAAAACCAACGATGATTTATTAGTCACCTACCATGTTTCAGGTACTTTGTGGGAAAAAATATAAAGATTAAGAATTCCTTTCCTCAAGGAGCTTGCATTTTAATGGAAGAAAGGAGAAAAAAACAAAGCTAAATGCCATAAAAATAAATGACCAGTCTTGGCCCAGGTGAGAAAATATACCTCCTTTCCATTCTAATAAAGGTGGGAGGAATTGGGTATGGTATGTTGTATACTATGTTGGATTAGGTTGCCTTATCAATTTTGTTTAATTTTTTCTGTTTTGTACTAAAGAAGGCTATGATAGGAATAACTATAATAGGAAAACAAAAGATATTAATGAAACTTTAACTTTTAAGAAAAGATAAAGAATCCTTTTGAGGAAAAAAGGTGTGATCAAAGTTATGATCTAACTGAATAAATAGGATGCCATGCTAAATCAAGCCAGAATTCATGGAGGCAGGGTTTTGACCAGATGTACTTTTCCAGGCTTAATATTTATTATTTCTCTTCCTGTGCTCTGTAGTATGGCCAAACTGGGCTTCTTGCTGTTCCTCATACATACCATATTCCATTTCTCATCTTCCTGTCTATTCACAGCCTGTGCCACATGAATTAAATATTCTCCCACCTCACCTCTATTTCTTAGAATCCTTAAGTTCTTTCAAAACTGAGCTTTATTATTCCCCTTGTTAAATAAAGCCGTTTTTGATCCCTGCTCCCCAAGTTCTTGTATCTCTCTGACAAGAATACATTGTATTTTTTCTGTGTATTTTGCATGTACTTATGCCTGTGGTCTTTCTCTTCCCATGGCCTAGCACAGTGCTTAACAGATAGTTGGTGTTTAACACATTCTTGTTGATTGATTGATTCTAAACTGTTTGAGAGCGGGAAGTGTTTGTTTTTTTGCTACTATGGCCAAGCCATTGGAAATGTCATACGTACATATATATATATATATATATATATATATACACACACACATATATATGTATATATACACACATACACATATATGTGTATGCATATATGTATATATGTACATACATACACATGTACATATGTATGCACACACATATGTATGTATATAGATATGCATATATATGTATGCATACACATTTATATGTATATAGATATACATATATATATATGCATATGTTAGTTGGTTGGTTGTTGTCCTTTGTCTTTGAAGAGGACCAAAATGACATCACTATGATAAAGTTAAATTTCAGTGTGTCCAGTTGTGACTGATCAGACCAAATGAGCTTGGAATGCTCTACCATAGGTTAGGCACAGATAATCCATGTGAATATTTGGGGTGGATATCCCAAATTTGCGCATCCTGCGTTTACAGCAGCCTTTCTGATGTGGACACGCCATCCTGAGTGGTCCTGCGCCAGTGTCTCCCATGTTGCACAGTCAAATCCAGAGTTCTTGAGAGAGACCTTGAGAGTGTCCTTGTAACTTTTCTTCTGGCCATCATGTGATCGCTTGCCCCATGCAAGTTCTCCATAAAATATTGTTTTTAGCAGGCATACATTTTGCATTCGAACACCATGGTCATCCCATTGGAGTTGCGCTCTCTGAAGCACAGTTTGAAAGCTTGGCAGTTCAGCTCAAGCTAGGACTTCAGTGTCTGGTACCTTATCCTGCCAGGTGATCCTCAGAATCTTCCTAAGACAGTTCAAATGGAAGTGATTCAGTTTCCTGGCATGGTGCTGGTAGTTTCACAACAGCTCAGTGTTTGGGAGGCTCCAAAGAAAAGTTTGGGAGAGAAGAAGTATTAGACTAACTATCAAACTGAAGTTCCACAGAGCCATTGTGCTGACCTCATTGTTGTATGTATATGTATCATCTAGGTGGACCACTGGATGGAGCACAGGATTTAGAATCAGGAAGACCTGAGATTTTATCCTGCCTCAGACACTTACTCATTTTGTGACCTTGGGCAAATAAGTTAACCTTTCAGTGTCTCTGCTTATTTGTAACGTGACATAAATAAGAGCAGCTACCTCCCAGGGTTGTCATGAGAATCAAATGAAGCATATAAAGCACTTTGTAAACCTAAAGTGATTTATAAATGCTGGCAGCAGCTAACTACTGCTGCTACTTCCACTACTCATATTCATGTCAGATATGACATATTCCCCAAGCCCTGTGAATGAAAAGAACTAGTAATCTGATGCTGATTTTGCAGTCTACACCAGTCCGATCACTCCAGGCATTTAAAGCGTCAACTGAATGAGAAGTTAAAAGAAAGCACTTTATTTCAAACTAGCATCCTTAGAATATGCATGGATTAATTTTGTACATGAATACTAAAAAGAAAATTATGAAAGAAGTAAACATACAAATGCACACATATAAAGTATACAAATTTATCATTTGCACTGATTCTTAAATGTGTCTGTATAAAACCTCTGTGCATCAAAAACACAGGCATACATGTGTCAGCTTTCTCCTAAAAAAAAAAAAATTGAGACACCATAGTGAACAGAGATATCTCTCAGACATACCATTAGTAGTATTCTGGGATAGTTTAGTTATCATCATTGTTACTCAATATTATTGGGTACCAACTATGTACAGAGAATATTATTAGGCAAAAGTAAATACAAGAAAGCATAAGACATGCCCTTGTCCTTAAGAGGTTAACAGACTAGATGGGGAGACAGGACATACACATACAAAAGAAAAATAGTAATAGAGGATAGGGTGTAGCTCATGCTAAGTACCAACTGAGAGACAAAGATCTTAATGCTATTACAGGAATTCACAATAGAGAGTGATGCCACAGTCTCAGATAAAGATAAAAGTCTTCTTTGAGGAGGCAGGATTTAGGCTGAGTTTTCAAGGATTTAGCAAACAGATAAGAAGAAAGAGGGTTTTCTTGATGAGGAGAATAGCTCAGGCAAATTTATGGAGACCAATGTATGCCTCCACATGACAAATCTGTGGAAGTATTTGGAAAACAGTGAGTAGACCCACTGGACTCAAGCAAAGCTCATTTAGGGAGTGAGTGAGGGCCTGGATTTGAGAGACAGGAATGAGACAGATGGTGGAGTGCCTTGAAAGGCAGGGTCAGGAATCTGAATGTTTCCCAGCTATTACCCAGCTGGAACAGGAAAGCACCATAGTTTCTTATTTTTTTGTTTTGCTTATTTGTTTTTTAAAAGGGAGAGAGGGCCAATGTGTGCAAATTCATTTGGGAAGACTGAAAAATCAACCTTAACTATTGGGGAATGCTATCACCAGGCTTCTCAGAATAAAGTTCTATCTTTGAAATGGTCCTAGTCCCTTAAATCAGACCATAGTTTCTGGAGGAAAAGGAAATGAAAGAAATGTCAGGAAAATGCATATTTTCATTGTTTTTTTAATGTTTCTTTTTCTCTTGGAAAATATTTAGTCAGTTAAAATCTGTGATTTTATTGGTGTGGCCATGTAGCTCCTAATGAAGACTAGCAACTCTTTAACACATGAATAAACAGCCTTAATGAGAGGCTACGGCCAAAAATATTCATCGATCACCTCTGAGGGTTCGCCATCACCCTAATCCAGGGGTTCTACATGTCTTTGGCAGTCTGGTGAAACCTATGGACCCCTTCCCAGAATAATGGTTATTATTTTAATTAAATGAAATTCTGAAGTTCAGTTACAGGTTAGTGAAAAATAAATATATAGTGTATGTTTTTTCTGTAGCTTTTTTTCCTATCTTAGCTCATCGACCTCTTGAAATCTAAAGATGAGTCCTTCAGGATTTTCTGGACTAAAAGCTCTTCAGGTTTGCTTCTAAGGTAGGTAGGTGGTGTGATGGATAGAGCTCTATACCTGGAGTCAGGAAGGCCTGACTTCAAATGTAGCCTTAGACACTTGCTGGCTCTATGACCCTGGGCAAGTCATTTAACCTCTATTTGCCTCAGTTTCCTCATGTGTAAAGTGAAGATAATAACAGTCCCTACCATCCAGGATCGTTGTGAGCATCAAATTTGATATTTATAAAACACATATTGTAATGACTGGCACATAGAAGACATTATATAAAGGTTATTATTATTGTTTATTCTCTGAACTTAAATAGCTTACTCTCAGATAAAAGATACACTCCACTGTTGGGTCCATATTGGAAACTTGTATAGCTTGTAAGAACTTGCCAGGAGTCAGATTGTGAAAGAGCTTCTCAGAGCTCTGACTTTAAGAAATCAGTTATCTCCACTCCACAAAGCAACATTGGAAGCAGATTTTAAGACCCAAATATGAGAATAATGGTTTCATGTAAACCTGAAAATCTCAATTTGTTCTCTATTTAAATTTAATTATTTGGTTTTTTTCTACTCTTTTTGACCCCTTGCTATGCGCTGTAGAGCATACACATTTATACTCTCAGTGACTTTCTTGTAATTATGATGTACATGTTAAAAGTTTCCAATCCAAGTAAAACTTGCTCAGTATCTGGGAGGACAGTTTTGATTTCCTGACAAGATTTTCAAAAGGGTCAAAATACTTTAAATGTCATCTCTCACCAATATTGGCCATCTCAAGAAAAGTATTTGAGTAAGTATTCCTAGATCCAAAATCACTCCCAGTTTTTTTTCTTTTTAATCTTCCCAATTCAAACATTTAACAATGAAAATAATCATTAAATATAGCCTAGTGGCAATGCAGGAGTTACTGTAGCTGGCAATATGAAGCTTCATTTTCTTTTTGTTTATATCAAGAATGCCCCAGTGATCACAGGTAAGTACCCTAGGAGGATGAATGCTTTATATGTGGGTCAGGGGAAGGCACAGTGGGAATGAAGCTCTGAACAGGGGAGCTGGGAAATTGTTCTGATGTTTTCCTTTCCCAACAGAGAAACATACTCCACTTTCTTGTTTGTATTTATTTCCCAAGCAAGCCCCTTTTTCAAAATTAAAAGCAATTTTCATTTGACTGAACCAAAGTTTGCCTTTGAGCAATGAATACCAGGAGTGAAGAAAAACATTCATGATGACTCCACTAGATTTTTTTTTGTTTACTCTGTTTTTTTAATTTACACTTTTCTCAGCTTAAAAAAAAATATGTAAAGGAGAACCGCATTGGATTTGTTCCTTCTAAGTTCCCGAAGCATGCGTGGAGATAGAAGAATTACAAGAGATGATAATGGCCACATAAACATTAAGCTCTTGACAACACATCTAATTAACAACATCTTTCTCCCTGTGACTAAGGTCACATTCCACCTAGAGGAGATCTTCACTTGCTCCATTGGTATTTCATTCTTAATGCAGCAAGGTTACTAAATCTTAAGAGGAAGTATATAGAGACACATATCCAAAACAAAAACCACAGCTATATGGGAAAAAGGGTTTGATTGTTTATCAGTTTGCCTCTTTGCTATAAGATATGTGTGGCTGTTCAGTTGTTTCAGTTGTGTCAGACTTCTCATGACCCTATTTGATGTTTTCTTGGTAAAATTACCAGAGGGGTTTGCCATAACCTTCTCCAGTTCATTTAACAGATGAGAAAACTGAGGCAAACAGGATTAAGGGACTTGCCCGAGTTCACACAACTAGGTGCCCAGGTCCAAATTTGAGCACAGGAAGGTGAGTCTTCCTGATTCCAAGTCCAATGTTCTATCCACAATGCCATCTAACTGTCTCTTATTATGCAGTATTACATTTTATGATAAACAGTGAATGTAAATAATAGAGAAACGTACGAGAAGACAAATCAGCTAAGGCAAAGTGAAGAACTAGAAAGATAATATATAAAATGGCCACAATAATGTAAATAGAAATAACAATAAAACTCTCATAACCTAGTGTTGTGATACTATAATGAGTAATGTGGCTCCAGAGAAGAATCATGAGAATTAATCTACATTTCTTTATTTGAGGGGGGAAGAGAAATATGACTGCGATGGACACTCCATATATTGTCCCACTTGGTTGGTATTATAGTTCTGCTAAGTTGTTATTTTCTCTCTGCCTCTTTCTCTCTATCTATCTCACCTTTTTGTCACTATGTGTCATACTGCCTCTATCTGTCTGTCTCTTTGTCTCTGTTTTTCTGATTCTGTCTCTCTCCCTGTCTCTCTGTTGCTGTTTCTTTCTCTTCTTCATTTTCAGGGATACCTCCCTGAGAGGAAAATGGTGGAGGAGGATAATATATGATATAGGTGATAAAGAAAGATGCCAATAATTTTAAAATTTTAAGTATAAGTGAATTTTGCTTCAGAATCACATATTGTGCCAATATATGATAGTTTAAGATCCTGTGAAAAGCTATATAGCTGAGGTTTTTCAATGATAGGAAAAAAATAACACTTAATGTAGAAAACAAATATTCAACTTACAATTGGCATGACTTCATGAAATTTGGTTAACCTTACCAGGTCCCAATTTCCTGATCTGTAAAAGGAAGGGGTTGAAATAGTTGGACTCTGAGGACTCTTCATGTTCTAAGCTACTCCTGAGGATGATGATGATGTTGATGGTGATGATGATGATGATGGTTGGGGTATTATTTTTCAAGATTAGGGGAAAGCAAATATTGCAGCCACTTGAGTTTAGATGGATCTTGATTCAGCAAACCATAAGCAAGGCACCCAACATAAACATCATTTCCATTGTTCCAAATGTATCATTACATAATTTACCTTCACTGGTTTGGTTTTCTTTGGGGAGAAGCAAAAATAAAACAGAAAAAAGGAAATGAACAGTCATCTTTGGAGCTAAGTGGCATTGTGGATAGAGTACTGACTGGGCTTGAAATCAGGAAGACTCATCTTTCAAATTAAAAGGAAGACAGTAAATTAAAGCACCCTCTGACAACTACATGCTGAAGTTAGTTTCTTCCATTTCCCTTGGTGATCTCATCTGCTCTTGTGGATTAAATTATCATCTCTGTGCTGATGATTCTGAAGTCTATTTATTCATCTCTAGCCTCTCATAACTTTCAATCTCACATCTATTTTTTGGGATATCTTTAGTTGGATGTCCTATAGAAATCTTAAATTTAACAAACCTCAAACTGAGCTCATTACGTATGCCCTCAAAATTTCCTGTCTTTTTGACTTCTTTATTATTGTCAAGAACACTATCATCTTCCCATTTCCCATCTTTGGAACCTAGGTGCCATATTGGACTCCTCATTTCTCTCACCATTACCCATATACAATCTTTTGCCAACTCTGTTGATTCCACCTTTGGAACACCTCTTATACGCGCACCCTCTCTCCTCTGATACTGTCACTACCTTGGTTCAAGCCCTCATCATTTCATGCCTAGATGATCAAAATAGTTTTCTGATTGGTCTCTCTGCCTCAAGCTTCTCTCCATACCAATTCATCCTCTACTTAGCAATAAAATTGATCTTTCTAAAGTTCAGATCTGACCGTATTACCCCCTATACATCATTTAAAAAACTCCAGTGTCTCCCTACTACCTCTAAAAATCCTCTGGCTTTAATGTCCCTCATAACTTGGCTTCTTTCTTCCTTTCCAGTTTTCTTATATTTTACTCTGATCCATGTACCCTATGATATAGGGACACAATCCTCTCCTAGCTATTCTTTACACAGTATACTCCATCTTCTGATTCTGTATATTTTCACTGACGATATCCCATGTCTTGACTTCTGGCTTCCTTCAGATCTCACTTAAAATCTTGCCTTCTCCAAGAAGCCTTTCTTCCTGCCCCCTCTTAATGCTAGTTGGGATTATCTCTGAGATTATCTCCACTTTATCCTGCAAACATTTTATTTTTACATGGTTGATTACATGTTGTCTAGCTCATCGAGGATAGAGACTTACCTTTCTTTGAATCCCCAGATCTTAGTGTAGTTCATGGCACAGAGTAGGCTTTTAATAAATACTTATTAACATGACAAGATGTTATATCTGCTTGCAGATGTTTTCTTTTTTTGATATTTATCACCTTTCTGGTAAAAGGGCTCTTGAGCTCCTCTTTTACGTTAGTGCCATCTCTTATGTTTGATGTCGTTGGGGTCGATAATAACCTTGAATGACCCACAAAAAACCTGTGAATTAAACCAACACATGAGGCAAAGTGACAATTACTGTTATATTCCTTACAACAGCGATGAGAAGACAGTCTATGTCAGCATTAGCCAATCATCCTATTAATTAAAGTGAAGAAGAGTCTACCCTATTTCACATTATATCATGTCAAGTGTGCACCATGCCCTTTACATCGCCTAGTCTATAAATAAAGTGCAATGATGTTTATATTGATTTGTTTCCATAGTGATGAAAAAGCCTTCTTTCGGGTTTCCAAGGCAATGTGCACTAGTGCAGAAAATCAGGCAAGTAAAGGAGTCATTTGTCAAGTAATAGATTTAAGAGAAGCCATAGATATCCAAAAAAAGAAACTTATTAGCTATAAATAGTGCCTAGGATTTCAAGGTATGACTATTTTACCTTTTTTGGTGACTTAGTACTAATTTTGTGTACGAAATATTTGTTAAGTAATACCATGAATGCGAGGGACAATTTTTAAATGTGACTCATTAACCAACATTTCTTACTAATGGTGAGATTTCTTTGTGGACCACCTGAGTTGATGAACTGGGTTATCAGACTTTCCTTGTTACTGTCCATGAGGGAAATATGACTGTGGATGGCATGATGGAGAAGGGAAGGTGACAATGATTTTCCATATCATGAATGAAGTCAACTAAAGAGAGTTCTCTTAATAGTTAATTGATCTCTGAATTTCTAACCTATGATACTTGATATGGAAGAAATATCAGAAGAAAAACAAGAGCGGTTTAAGCCAAAAGTCTCATGAATGGTTCCCAATGTTATACCTATCTTTCATCCTCATTTATCAGTCTTTCTTATCTGACCCTTTCTTTCAACTTTTGGGATAATATATATCCACCAAATAGGATTATACATTTAAAGTATTTGAAAACTTTAAAGCAACATAATAACAATAAAAATTTACTTTTGGATTTATAGTCCTACTGCCTATCAATACTTGTTGGTGGTTTGAATGAAGGATTGGTTAACAGTATAGATCAACAAAAGGTAAACAAATATATGCCATAAAGTATGAGAAAATCAAACAAAGCTTCAAAAATGAAGCATATCTATTGATCTTGGGAAATCAGAATTATATAACTACTACCCTTGATCATAGCAAGAGTTATTGGACAGGATTAGTTTATGAGGCAACATAGCAAATGGTGCAAAGAGCATTGTACTAGCAGTGGAAGTACCTGTGTTCAAACTCTACCTGTATCATGTATGATACATGTGAATTTGGTCAAGTCCCATAAATTCTTTGGGCCTTAATTTTCTCATCTGTAAGATAAGTAAGTTGAAATAGATAGCCTTTGTGGTCCCTTTCAGTTTTGAAACTATAATCCTATAATAGGTACCAGAGTAAGGGTTCATAGAAAAAAAATCAGAAGGGCTGAAGAGCCTAGCTCTTATAAAAAGCAACTAAAGACATAAACCAAAGGACCAACTTCACACCATTGTGCTCACAAAAGGTTGTACATCATAATTATTTCTGTCATACTCTGTTGCCAGAAGTATCAAGACAAAGGGAAAATGAAAAACTTTACCATGTATTAAATATTTGACAACAGAAAAGGAAAATGGCCTTTATTTCCCATTTATATGAATGATTAAAAGAAACATTGATGCTCGTGTTCATTCTGTTAATTGGTGGCTAAAAATGGAGCAGATCTGAAAAATGTTTAGCAGGAAGAATAAAAAATGCCTACCAGATTTGGAATGTATATACATCCTAGAAAAGCATGCTTATTTGGTAGAAGTCTGATGAGTTATAATGAGCAATCATGGTCCTAAAATACTGCTAAGAAAACATCCATTCCTTCTCTCTATATGGAAGGTGGATGAGGAATGTCTTTCTGCATCATCAGACAGTTTCTTTAGTTTAATAAAGAAATCATGGTAGAGGGAAAGGATAGGGTGATGCAATTAAATGGAAATGATTGGTACCAATAGGTTTCCAAAAGGAAACAGAAACCTTTTTTAAAAAGAAAAGTAGTAGTATTTATAATAATAATAATACATATCTAACATTTATATCATGCCTACTACACATCAAGCATTGTGATAAGCGCTATACAATTAGCATTTGATTTGAACTTCACAACAAACCTGGAAAATAGATGCTATTATTATCTCCATTTTACAGATGAAGAAACAGGCAAAGGTTAACTGACTTGCCCAGGGTTGTATTATCTAAGAGTGGATTTGAATGAAGGTCTTTGTGACTGCAGCTCCAGTACTTTTATCCATTGAAACACCTAGAACATTTTGAATTGGTTTCTTATGTGACTATGACTAAACTCTGGGTTTTTCATCTGAGAGATGGGTAAAATAATAATAATAATAGTTATTATTATAGTTAATTATTATTATAATTAACTATAAAAATATCATAATTAATATTATTATTATTATTATTATTATTATTATAGCACTATCTTTCTCCAAGAGATGTTTTAAGGAAAGTGTTCGGTAAACTTTGAGTCACCTTTATGACTCTGGAATCAGAGAAGCTGGATTCAAATCCTACCTCTGCTTCTTTTGGGACTTTGGACAAGTCACTTTGACTTAGCCTCAGTCCAGGGAAGTGAAGGGGTTGCATTAGATGTCTTATGAGATCCCTTCTGACTCTAAGATATATGATTATCATCATATATTTTGGTTTTGATTTGATACTTGGTTACAATCTCCCTGGACTCCTTTCTCCATTTTTAAATAGGGTCAAGAAATGTACTTGGCACATTTCCTTAAAGGCATCGATGTTGTGTCCATTTTGATTAAATACTTAAAAGAAGAATTAACTCATTAAAATGATTGCAGCTATTTTTATGCACAGATCAGTCCAATGCAAGGATGTTAAGGTGACATTTCCTTGTCAAAAGCATTGGAGGCTATATGGAAATGAGAAAGTGACTTTGAAGGTTTGGACATTTAAACCTCAGCCAGACAGTGATTTTTGTCCATGATCCATGTCACTGGGGTGACTGAGGGTAGTGGACTGTTTAAACTGTAGTACGGTTAAGCTTATCTTGTATCTACACTAATTCCAACACCTTTGGGACTGGTGAGGGGAAGAAGAGTAAGGCTGCCTAAGGAGAAGCAAAGTAGCCTAGGTCAGAAATGGAGATAGTTAAAGTTTCCCTGTTGATTAGTACTGAGGTCAGGCACATGAATGGCTGTTTCACTTCAAGCCTGGACAAGAGAGGAGGAAGGAAAGGAGAGGAGAGGAGAGGAGAGGAGAGGAGAGGAGAGGAGAGGAGAGGAGAGGAGAGGAGAGAGAAAAAAGAAAAGAGAGGGAGAAAGAAAGAAAGGAAAAGGAGGGAAGGATGGAGAATGAGAGAAAGAAAGGAAGGGAAGGAAAGAAGTAAAAAGGGAGAGGAAGGAAGAATGAATGGAAGAAACAAAGGAAAGAACTCCAACCTAACATATAGTAACTGTTAAATGTAAATATAAAAAATTAAAATGTATTGTACAATGATATATACACAAATATATTATATATACATATATGTATATATGTGTGTATGTATATATATATATATATATGCATATACATATAAGTTGATAAAGGTTAAACTTGTCCTTGAAGTAGAGGATAAGGAGAGTGGTGGATTATTCTAGGAGTTAAATACTTGACATTAAACATTTCTAATCATTAGAAATCTATATCTTTCAGATTTTTTCCCAATTTTCATTTGATTGCATAATTTGCTTTAATATAAAATTGACTTTAGTCGCCTTACACAGGTAAGAATTAAAGCAAAATGTGCCACATTGTGTTGAGTATTCTGAGTAAAAGATGGTCTCTCCTATTGAAAAGTAGCAAAAAGCTATTAGCACATGCCATTTAGTCATCCAATACCCATTACTGAAACTGGCTGGTAAGGAGGTGGAAATTGGAACAAATTATTATCAATTGCTGTTCTTTTTGATTTCCAAGTATTCTGGAGAGCATGAAGAAAAGGTATGAGAACGGTCTCTGATGACTTCCCTGTGCTTACAGAAATGCTAGTGACACTGTTGAATGTCATGATATATAGGAATAAGCAGTTGTATAGTCTTAAAGGGAGGGAAATGTTTCTGAAAACTTCTCACAGTGACAGATAGCTCAGAGTAAGCTTAGTTACAAACCTTTCCTATTTTCAGATTTGCCTTTTGATGATCTTTCAACAATTAACACAGATTGAATTTGCAGTCATAACTACCCAGGGAGGCAAGCAAGCTGCTTTGCTTTCATAGCACCTGGTTTTCATTGCATAGCTTTAAATTCCACTGAAAACTTGACTGATTCTATTTTCTCCCAGATTTTTGAAATTTTTTGGTTTAGTTTGGTTTCAATGGTCATGAGCTTAACTTCTTGTCTTTGCTGGTTGAGAACAGTGGTTATGACTTCCATGGTAAATACTGAACTTGTAGAGGCTTCTTCCTTTGCAACAATCCTTTTATATTATATTGGTCTGCTATGTGACCTTGGGTAAATCATTCAGTATCTTTGAGCCTCATTTTTCTCAATTTTAAAAATTCCATACTATTATTAATACTTACTTTATAGGTTTTTGTGAGGAATCAATGAGGTGACACATGTTAAGTATATATAGATATGGATAAAGTAAATGTATATTAAAGTATATGTATTATTAAATATGTACATTAAAGTATACGTATATAGTAGTTGTCCCATATCCAATAACAACGTTGTAAAGTAAATACCTTTGTGGTAAGGGATACTGTTGCCTATGTATAGGAAAAACTCTAGACGTAAACTATCTTTAAACTTTATTTCACAGATTTTCTTTGAGTTTTACTGAAAGACATGAGATGAGTCAAAGGAAACCAATTTCTCAGGTGTCAAGGCACTCACTCCAGGTCTGAGTCATTGGAAGGCTCTGGATCAAGGGTACATGGAAGAAAATAAAAGAGCATCCTTATAGCATGTTCAGAAGACTTAAGACTGGACTAGAAAAATGTGAAAATAGGTGACCAAATTGAGATTCAGTCATCTCAATAGTATGAGAAATCCAGACAAAACTAAGGAAATAAACTAAAATAAATGTAATATTCTACATTTAGTACCCAAAAATTCAATTGCCCAAGTGCATAATACAATAGGCTTTTTGAATTTCAATGCAGTGATTTATAACTTATATGGCTGCTGAAAAATCTAAAATAAAAACAATCTGTACCCTGCTACTCCATGAATTTATCTCTGGAAGGGATACGAGATCATCTTGTTGAACTCCCTAATTTTGCATTTGGAAAAATGAACCTAAAAATGTTTTTTCTAAGTCACACAAGTAGTAAATGGCAGAGGTGGTTGTTGAACAACAGGGCCTTAACTCCAAATCTATTAACTCCAAATCTTTCCACTGTCTCACACTTTTATGACTTTGGGTAAGTCATTTAACCTCACTGGGCCTCAGTTTCCAATCCTGCTAGATGAAAAAGTTTTACTAAATGGACTCTAAGTTATTTTCCTTTTCTAACACTAAAAATCTATGATTCTATGATACTTCAAGTAGAGTTAATTATCCATTGATGTCATCATCCAATATGCCATTTCAAAGGCTGTTGGTTGATTACAAGCTCCCTAGCTAAGAGTTCTGAAATCAGGTCCAGAGATGAATTGTCCATTTGTCATCTGAAGACTTAGCTTAGTTTGAAATAGAGAGAACCATCCTCAGACTTCCAAGTGATGAAGCAATTTGTTTATAGTAATTTGTGAAAATACTGAAAAAGGCTTGCTGGGATTGCGATCTTCCTCAATGGAAGGAATACTGACATTTGGTGAAATCATGTCTCTTCTTAAGTAGTGAAATTAGTTGATTTTGAGATACTAACACTTAGTGGCACTACTGTGCTCTTTACTGGTTACACTGTATAGGAAGAATTTTGTTCAAACTTACCCTTTTATATGGATATAACCAACCAACCGAATGTGTACAGAGAAAGGAAATGTGGATAGTGAAGAGTATAGAGACCATGTCTGATTTTTTTAAAAAATAAAAGATTAAGGGCATTTAGCTGCTTTCCAAAATTTGAATATCTATAATGTGGAACAGCATCTTGACTTTTAAAGGACATGGAGCATGAAAGACCTTTTTTAATTCCAACACTTATTATCTGTGTGACTATGAATTACTCAAATTCTCTAAGTGTAAAATTTTCATATAAATTAAGGATGATAGTACACTATCTTAGAGTTATTATGGGAAAATATTTTGTAAACCGTTAAGTGCCACATGAATGAAAGTTGTCAATATTTTGTGTCCCATCTATCTATCTATCTATCTATCTATCTATCTATCTATCTATCTATCTATCTATCTATCTATCTATCTGTCTATCTATCTATCTATCTACCTATCTGTCTATCTGTCCATCTGTCTGTTTGTCTGTCTGTCTGTCTATCTACCTACCCATCCATTCATCCAGCACTCTCTGTCTCTGTCTTTCTGTGTGTATGTCTGTCTGTCTGTCTCTATGTATCTCTCTAATGTCTTTCTGTCTCTCAGACTATTTCTCTCTCTCTACCACTGCCCATATGTCTTTCTCCCTATGTCTCTAATAAAGCATTAAAGAACCATCCTGTTTGTTTCTGACTGACTACATGTACTAACTCAATGCTGAGGCTCTTTTGGGACAGCAAAGCCCTTGGCTACTTCTGACCAGCCACGTGTGTCTCAATGTTAAGGGCTCAGGTGTTTTGTAAATGACAAAACAATCCACTCACTGGTCACTGAGCAGAAAGAAATGACAATTCCATGGACCTTTAAAGGAGAAGTGATTAGCTCCTTTCTTCCTTTGACTGGGTGACAAGCAATACTCCTAAGAGGGATGAGAAGAAGGGCCTATCCTTTCCCACAGTCCAGAAGAAATATTAAACTGGCATATGTGTTGAGGAATTTGGTTTTGGGATTCATTTCTTTTTTTTTAATTTCCTCAGTGGGCTAGGAGAATAATAGGAGGGACAGATTAACTTTAAAAAATGTTTATTACTTGAAAAATAAAAATAAGCTAAGAGCAAATAAACTCAAACAAAGGGCAGCTAAATCACATGCCATGCCTAGGTAAGGTGAAACCTGTGTTTGGGACTGAATCATTTTGCTCTATTCTTTCTGGAGACTAAGCAAGCAAAGGGCAATCCTAAGATGTACATTTCTAGCCTTAGAAACAATGACATGTTTGTCAATGTTTACCAACCAACTCCCTGAAAAAAAATGTAGGCATGATATACCTTTTAAAGTTTCATCTGTATTATTATTATTTTCTCCATCACTTTCTTCAGTGCAATCAGTAAAATAATAAATCAAGCTCTGATTTGTAGTTTTTGCTGATTTCCAAGGTGCAAATGTTTACACTGAAAATTTAACAAGCAATTCTCAATAGTTGATTTGACCTAGTTTCAGCACATCTCTGACTAGAGGCTACTTAGTGTGTTCCAGAGATCCTGGGACCTCATCCAGTAAAGATGGTGCCACAACATCCAATGGGGAGCTTCTGCCAATGGGAGAAAGAACTTGGAGCTCTGGCTTGACCTTTCAACAGTGACCTGAATGAAGGAGTTTAAATGGTACAGAGCTAGAGTGAAAATACCAATGATTACTCAGCAGTTCTTGTAAACTGAATCATGTTTGGATGTTTGCCTCTACCTTCTAGTATAGCAATATGTACTGCCTGAGGGTTGTTTACGTTTCTTTATCTGTATCTTTGTCAGAATCTTGAGGCAAGTGGCACTTTGGATAGAGTTCTGGGCCTGGAGTCAGGAAGACCTAAGTTCAAAACCAATCCCCAGCCCTAGCTGTGTGACTCTGGGCAATTAATACATTGGCCTCAATTTTTTCAATTGCAAAATGAGGATAATAACAGCACTTGTTCTGATAATTAAATGAAATAACATTTGTAGAGTGTTTAGCACAGGGCCTGGCACATTGTAGATATTTAATAAATGCTAGTTTCCTCTTTTTTCCCTTTCGTGTGTGTGTGTGTGTGTGTGTGTGTGTGTGTGTGTGTATATATACATATATATGTATGTATGTGTGTATATATATGTATGTATGTATGTATGTATGTATATATATATGTTGTATAGAGGGGAAATAAATCTCTCTTATGGTTACTTTACATTTTTCATTAAGAAAAATACTAGTTCTCTTTTTGTGGAGAATCTGGACATGGAACAAACTATGGCATTCAAATTTTCCATCACCCACTGCCCCTTTCAAATCTCAAACTGAATATTCCTAAAACAAAACTCATTTTCTTTACCTCAAACCCCCCACCTTTTGATCCTTTCCTATTACTGCCAACAGTATCATCATTCTCCCAGTCACTTAGGCTCACAAACACAGTATCATGTTCAACTACTTAGTCACAATTCCCTAAATTAATACCCTTCAATTGGCAAGTCTTGTTTCTACTCACACAGCAACTCTCATTTACTTGCCTTTCTCTTTACTGGCATAGCCGCCATATTTGTACAGGATATATTACTTCAAGCCTGAACTATTGCAACAGGCTTCTGATTATTCTCCCTACTTCACATCTCTTCTCACTCCAGCCCATCCTCCACTCAGTTGCCAATGTCTTCTTCCTAAAGCACATATTTCACTCCTCTACTCAGTAAACTCTAATGGCCCCCATTAGACTACCTCCCAAATCAAATATAACATCCTCCATTTGGCTTTTAAACTCTTCACAACCTGACCTCTTCCTAAGTTTCTAGTTTTTCTTTATCCTATTGTCCTTTCATTTTCTGTATTCCACTTTCCATAATCTCTAATCTTTCTACACTGGCCTCTTTGCTGTTCCTTGCCCAGGACACTCTGTCTCCCTCATCTAAACATTTTCATTGACTGTCCCCCATGTTTGTCTCCCTCACCACCTTCACCACCTACCTTCCCTGATTTCATTCAAGACTCAACTCAGATCCTCATTTCTTCAGGTTAGCATTCCTAATATCTGCTCCCCTACCCCACCCATAAACCACCACCACTAGTATTTTCACTCTAAGGTTGCTTTCCATTTATATAGTATATATCTTGTATGTACAAGTTGCTTTGCCTATTAAAATGTAAGATCCCTGAGATCAGACACAGGGATTTTTGGCGTTACTTGTATCCCCAATTTTTCAAACGGTGCCTGACCCATAGTAAATGTTTATTAAATACTTTGTGATGGACTGACTGAAACCTAAACTTTAAATAAACCTCTTCCTGGGGCAAGTGTTTTAAACCAAATTATTAATATTAGTATTGAATAGTATTGGACCAAAGTGTAGTACAAGGGTGGGGAACCTGTGAATGTGACCCTCTAGGTCCTCAAGTGTGGTCCTTTGACTGAATCCAAACTTCATAGAACAAATCCCCTTAATAAAAGGATTTATTGTATAAGACTTGGACTCAGTCAAAAAGCCACATCCAAATATCTAGAAAGCCACATGTGGCCTCAAAGCCACAGGTTCCCCTCCCCTGGTGTAAGAAAAAGGAGTCTGACCCTACTTCAAGATTGTTGGCCTCTGCCAAGACTGAACGCAATCCAGCCATCTAATGTCTAATTCCAGAACAGATGGGCTTCTTATACAGGAACACAAGCATATGAATATATATATGTATATGTATATATATACACACATGTATGTATATACATACACATGTACTTATACATATACATATACATATGGGGTACATATATATGTACTTACATATATAGGTATGCATATATATACATATATGTATACACACATATACCCTTTATGTATATTATATAATATGTATATACATTTGTGTTCATAGTAGTTATATTATAAAACATATGCCTATTTATAATAATTATAAATCTAAACACACACAGAAATACACACACACATATATATATGTGTGTGTATATAAACCTTTGATAACTTAATGATATTCTAGAAGGCAAAACTAGAACTATCAGTTATAAGTTTCAAAAAGAGAGATTCCAACTTAATAAAAAATGGATTTTCTTACAATTAGAACTATCCAGCAATGAAATAGGCTGCCTCACATTTCTAGAGGTGTGCAAGTCTAAGCGTGGATGATGACTTTTCAATCATGCTATAAAAAATATTTCCATTCAGGGTCATTGCAACAAGAGGTTCTTTTAACCTTTGTGTTGTCATAGATCATTTGGGGAATCTTGGTCAAGCCTAGAGCCACTTTCTTAGAATAACATTTTTAAAGGCAAAATAAATAAGATTACAAAGGAAAGAAACTGCATTAAAAATGGTTCTAAAAATGTTTTGAAAATAAACTTATAGATATCAGGGTAAGAATACTTGCTCTAAACCGATGGCAATTTTGACCTCTCTATAATATCTAATTTTCAGCTGTAAAAGTTCAAATAAACTATATCTCTAATGGAGTAACCTAGGATATATACGAATTCTCATATAAAAATGGCCTAGACTGTCATGCTGCATTCTGTAACAGATGACATTAAACCATGTTGCAGTCTATTAAGTATGCAAAAAATAGCATTATGTGAATATATATATACATGTGTGTGTGTTTGTGTGAGTGTATACACATACCATAATATTTAAAAATATTGCTTAAAAAAATGTTAAGCATCATCTGAGCCTTCAGTGTTCATTAATCTGCTGTTTGAAAAATGGCACTGATAGACTTATTCAATGCAAGATAGTCACAAACCTTCAATTTGTACCAAACACAGTATTTTGGAAGTACAATAAAATAAAGTACAATAAAACAAGGACTGTTATGGATAAATGTTAGCTATCATTATGACTCATTGATTATTATGAGAGTCACGTATATTATTTATTTAAGGAAGAGACATGTCCTGACTTTGAAGGCAGGCCACAATAAACCAACGTGTCCTTCCCATGGGTGCACTTTGGTCCAGTTCAACTATCCTCATTTCTGTACACACATGCATATATATATATATATATATATATATATATATATATATATATATATATATATATATATATCAGTAAGCACCCTGACATGCACAGCGGGGCCTGCTATCACAAGTTCTTTGATCTGCTTTTCCAAAAATAAAGGCAACGTTTGAAGGGTTAATAATCTCCTTTAATCAAGCATGCATATCATTCATTTAGTTCAGGAAATCAACAGACAGTGCTTCCAAACTGTCTGACATAAGATACACACACACAGACACAGACACAGACACACACACACACACACACATAGATATAGATATACATACACAGGTATAGATACAGATATATATGTTACAAATCAACAGACAGGTCCAATTGTCTGACCATAGCTGTCAGAGAGGGAAACACCAATATTTGGGTTTTCAAAGCCAGGGGCTTCTTACTAGCTTCCCAGAGTCTTGTCTGGCACACAAAGCTTCTTCTAAAAACTAAACCCCAGAGAAAAAACTCACCCTCCAAATATTAATACAGTTTTTAGAGTCAGAGGGCATCCCAACCCCTGAGAAGAGTGCCTCATTAAAAAAGGGTGTGGACCTTCCTACAAATCTTCCCTAATCAAATTCCCTTAATGAGCAGGCCCGTTAATAGGTGGGGAAGATTTTTAATCATACTAACAACACAAATATATACACTGTTTCTAGTTAAAGAAACTCTTGTTTCTGTACTTTACTCCTAGTAAAGACTCTTGGTTGATAAATGTAGCATTCAATCAGAGGCTGGTGATAGCTGTGGAGATGGAATCCTGCTTGCATTTCCAGGGCAGAAAAGAGCATCTTTGGTTGCTCACAGAGAAGAGCATAGGCCAGGAGAGGAGATTGTGCCACTTTGGAGGAACTGAGAACTTACAGGTTCCTAGAGATATCTCAGAGGACAGCTACACAGAACCTCTGAAGCCTAGGTTAGTATACCCTCCACTTGATAAAGAATTCCAAAGTCAAGTAACTGGCTGGGAAAATGCCCAAAAAGGGGGAAAAAATAAGGCTATGGAAGTCTACATTCTTGGTAAAAAGATATTTTCTTCCATGCTTTTGGATGAGGAAAAACAAAGCAGACAATCAGAGGAATACAGCAAGATCAAGACTTCTACATCCAAAGTCTCAAAAAAAAAAAAATGCAATGGCTTCATGCCATGGAAATACTCAAAAAGGATTCTAAAAATCAAGTAAGAGAAGTGGAGAAAAATTGGGAAAAAAAATGAGAGTGATGCAAGGAAATCATGAAAAGACAGTCAACAGTTTGCTAAAAGAGATCCAAAAAATGCTGAAGAAAATAACACCTTTAAAAATAGACTATCCCAAATGGCAAAAGAGGTCCAAAAAGCCAATGAGGAGAAGAATGCTTTAAAAAGCAGAGTCAGTTATCTAAAAAAAAATTAATGGGTGAGAGAGGAGTATAGTTGGAGGAGAAAGGGAGAAATGGGGCAAATTATCTCTCATAAAAGAGGCAAGAAAAAGCTTTTTCAATGGAGAAGTAAAGGGGGGAGGTGAGGGAAAAAGTGAAACTTACTTTCATCACATTTGATTTAAGGAGGGAATAACATGCTCACTCAATTTGGTATGAAAATCTATCTTATACTACAGGAATGTAGGGGGGAAAGGGGATAAGTAGGGTGGAGGGGTATGATAGAAGGGAGGGCAAATGGGAGGTGGGAGTAATTAGAAGTAAACACTTTTGGTGAGGGACAAGGTCAAAAGAGAGAATAGAATAATAAATAGAATAAATGGGGGGCAGGATGGGATGGAGGGAAATATAATTAGTCTTACACAACCTGACTATTATCAAAGTCTTTTGCAAAACTACACATATATAGCCTATATTGAATTGCTTGCCATCTCAGTGGGGATGGGTGTGGAGGGAGGAAGGGAAAGAAGTTAGAACTCAAAGTCTTAGGAACGAATGTTGAGAATTGTTTTTGCATGCAACTGGGAAATAAGAAATATAGGTAATGGGGTATAGAAATCAATCTTGTCCTACAAGAAAAGAGAGAAGATGGGGATAAGGAAAGGGAGGAATATGACAGAAGGGAAGGAAGACTGGGGGAAGGGGTAATCAGAATGCATGGCATTTTGGGATGGGGAGAGTGGAGAGATGGGGAGAAAATTTGGAATTCAAAATTTTGTGGAAATGAATGCTGAAAACTAAAAATAAATAGATAAATATAAAAAAAGAAAAGAATAGCAAGTTGTACATAATGGATTGGCAATTTCAGGTGCAATTCTCTTTTTCCATCCAACTTTGTTATGAAAATGCTTGTGCTTTTCCTTAAGTTTAGAATAAAATAATTTTTTTAAAAAAATCAGAATCAGTCAAATGGAAAAGGATGTTTAAAGCTCACTGAAGAAAATAGTTCTTTACAAATTACAATGAAACTGATGGAAGCTAATGACTTTATGAGAAATCAAGAAATTATAAAACAAAATCAAAAGAATGAAAAAATAGCAGGCAATGTGAAATATTTCATTGGAAAAACAACTGACCTAGAAAAAAGATCCAAGAGAGAAAATTTAAAAATTATTGATCTACCTGAAAACCATGATCTAAAAAAGAGCAGAGACATAATCTTCCAGGAAATTATCAAGGAAAACTATCCTGATATTTTAGAACCACAGGTTAAAATAGAAATGTAAAGAATTAACTGGTCACCTCCTGAAAGAGATTCCAAAAGGAATACTCTTAGGAATATTTTAACCAAGTTCCAGAGTTCCCAGGTCAAGGAGAAAATATTACAAATAGCCAGAAAGAAACAATTCAAGTATTGTGAAAATGCAATCAAGAAAATACAGGATTTAGCAGCTTCTACTCTAAGGGATGGGAGGGCTTGCAAGAAGTTATTCCAGAGGTCAAAGGAGATAGGATTAAAACCAAGAATTACCTACCCAGTAAACCTGAGTGTAATACTTCAGGGGAAAAAATGGTATTTAAATGAAATAGAGGAGTCCCAAGCATTCTTGTTGAAAAGACCAGAGCTGAATAGAAAATTTGACTTTCAAATATAAAAATCAAAAGAAACATGAAAAGGTAAATAGGAAAGAGAAGCCTTAAGGAATTCATTAAAGTTAAACTGTTTACATTCCTACATGGAAAGATGTTATTTGTAATTCATGAGAACGTTTTCATTATTAGGGTAGTTAAAGGGCATGTATGTATGTATGTATGTATGTATGTATATATATGGATGTAAATAGCATGTATATGTAGATTGTATGGGTATGCATGTGTGTATATTATATATGTGTAGGTATGTATATGAGCATGGGTGTATGTGTGTGTATGTGTATGTGTATATATACACATATGTGACATACATATACAGACATAGACAGAGGGCACAGGGTGAGCTGAATACAAAGGAAGAATACCTAATAAATAAAATTTACTGTTGAGTAGATTATACTACTAGGATTAAGAGAAAGGGAGAGGTAGAATGCAGCAAATCATCTCACATAAAATAGGCAAGAAAGAGTTTTTACAATGGAGGTGGGGATGAAAGGAAATAAGTGAGCCTTACTCTCATGGGATTTGGCTGAAGAAGGGAATAACACACACTCAAATGGATATGGAAATCTGTTTTACTCTGCAGGAAGGCAGTGAGGAGGGGGATAGGAGAGGACAGACAATAGAAGGGACAGCAAATTGGGGAAAGGGATATTCAGAAGCAAACATTATTGTGGGAGGACAGGTCAAAGGAGAGAATGGAATAAATGGAGGGCAGGATAGGACAGATGGAAATGTGGTTAGTCTTTCACAACATAACTATTATGGAAATGTTTCACATGGCTACACATGTATGACCTATATTGAATTGCTTATTTTCTCAATGAGGGTGGAGAGGGAAGGAGGAAGGGAGAGAATATGGAACTGAAAGCTTTAATAATGAATGTTAAAAATTATTTTAGCATGCAACTGGAGAATAAGAGGTACAGGCAATGGGGTATAGAAATCTATTTTGCCCTACAGAAAAATAGAGGGGAGGGTGATGGAAGAAGAGGGGTAATCGAAGGGAGGACAGACTGGAGGAAGGGGTGGATGGGGTGCTTACTATCCTGAACTTGGGGATGGGGAGAGATGGGGAGAAAATTTTGAATTCCAATTCTTGTGGAAGTGATTGCTAAGAACTGAAAAATAAAAAATTATGTCTTTAAAAGAAAAAAAGAAAAGAAAAGGAACCTGAAGCTACTACCTGAGTTAAAACTGTGAGCAGAAAAGCAGCACCATTGATAGGTGATGGTTGTAAGTCACTTAACACCCACAACTAGATTAACTGTGAGTCCATTGGAGGTCAAAGAAAGGAAAGCTGAGGGAGAATTCTCAGGCTATCACTGGTGAAGGTTTGGAGCTTTTTACTCAATCTTACAGGTGAGGCAATTATTTGGTCACAGTGGTAATGAATGGAAGGTACCTAGAACTATTTCTCTTTACCTCCTGAAAGTGGAAAATGCTGGTATATTAGCTCAAGATGTCCTGCGACTGGGAGAAACTGCAGATTTATAGCACATGAAATAGCTGTTCAAATGAATATCCAATTTATTTTCATTCTTTGGTCATGAGTGTGTGTGTGTGTGTGTGTGTGTGTGTGTGTGTGTGTGTATTCAGTCAGGCACAAAAAGCACTAGGAAAGCTGGACATCAAGAAGGACATGAAACCAATACTTACCACTGTACTCTGAGATCTTCGATTGATTTATGTCTAATAATTTGATTAAAACCTTTATTCAGTACATACTTCTAAGCAATGTAAAGAGAAACACAAATAGGTAAAGAATTAGTAAGTTTGAATAGTGGGAAAGGAGCATGTGAGCCCTAAGATATGATTGAAGGGCACAGATATACCATTAAACTGATGAATAAAACTGACACTACTCATGAAGGAATAGGTCCCAAGGATGAATGTCAGTCAGCTTCTCTAAGAGCTTGAGACCCAGAGCTCTTGAAGGATTCCAAAGAGCCCTCTGCTGTTGGGCAGTGCACTACATGAGTGTATATCTAAATTGTGATCTCCTAGAAGTCAGGAAGCATGTCATATTCTTGGTATTCCCTGCAACCATGAGTTCTCTCTTTGCAGTTAGAATTCTAATAATGCAATAAGAAGAGATATGTGCATCTTTTTGTCAAATGTGACAGATATTTTGAATAAACTTACATAAAAATATGTTAAATAGATTTAGCATAGTCAATAGGTACATAATTTATTAAGTGAACTAAAAAACTAAAAATCAAGAATGAATGAAAAAATTTTACTTGACTAGCAGAATTTCATAATTTGTTCAAAACTCTTAACTAGCTACCAGTAAATGAAATTATTCTTTTATGCAATATCATTCTTCTATGCCTTGTAAAAATATTTTATATTCATTTCTTTCTAGGGAAAGGAAAAGAGAAAGCTAATTACTTAGTGAATGAGCTAAAAAATTCCATCCCATCACTTTCATTCTAATGTAGGATGACTTAATTCTTAAAATGATGAAGCTAAAATGATTATGTGAAATATTTGAAAGCTAAAATACTACTAAGGAATCTCCCTGTACCATATCTTTCTACAACCTCATTCATATTACTATATTAAGGACAAAAATCAGCACATGTAGTAGTTTAGAGGGCATAATCATTTTTAATCATCTATTAATTAAAACCTGGCCTCAATGTCCTATTACAGTCTGCAATTACTATGCCAATTCCGCACCCATAAAGAATGAAATCATAATTTTTATATGCCTCAAGACCAATGAAATATTTGTTCATCTCTGCTATTGTTACATTAGAATTAATAGAAGTCCCTGAGAACGTTACTTCGTTCAAGATCTTACAATGACTCCTGGGGGGGGGGGGGGGGGAGAGGAAAAAGAAGTCCCTAGTTTCTTTTTTTTTTTTTTTAACACGACGAGCTCAGGATTAATTACTGAAGCACTACCACTGTAATTAGAAATAAGCTAATTCAGATTTAATTAAGCAAACATTTATTAAGTACCTACTAGGTATAAGACCTAGTGCTAGGAACTAGGTATAAGAAGAGAAAACCTATATTCCCTGCACTCAAAGAATTTAAATTCTACTGAAGGGGTGCACTATGTATGCAGTTAAGTAAATATATGGTGATTTGAAGAGGGAAACAAGTTACCACCTCTGCCAAAATAAAGTTAAAAAGGAGATGTGATCCAGATAATTTAGACAAAACCATTACTGGTATTCAGTGAAAAATGTAGTAGGATTAGCTCATTAATTTATTCAGAAAAGCAAAATGCCATGCCAAGAATTGGTACCTTAGAACAAAACAACTTAGGAAATTTTGCCTCTTGCAGGTTCTTCTACTCACAAGTCAACTTATTAGCTCAAATACTTTCCTTAATAATTGGAGAAAGACAAATTGAAGCAATTCCAAAATTCTACTTCATACCCGTCAGATTGTCATGACAAATGTTGGAAGGGCTGTGGGAAAATAGGCATGCTGATATGCTCTCAGTATTCTTATGAATGCAGAACTCCATTCAACTTGAAGGAAAGAGCCTAGCATTAAACTGGGGTCACTTCTGTCCCCTCAAAAGTCACTTGGGCAGACCTACTTTGGAACTGCTTAATGCAGGAGCAAACTGAGGTGTTTTGAAATCCAGCCTGCAGGCAAACCACAATCAACAGAGAGGGAGGTGGAAAGAGATCAATGGGAGAAATAAGGAAGAAGAAAAAAATACTTAAATTATAAAAATGTAAGGGAGAAGAAAATTTAAAGACTGAATATAAGCAGATCAATCAAGAGGAAAAATGATAACAGTAGGTGAAAATATGGCCTCCAAATCTGGTTAACAAGACTGCAAAATGAAGGGAAATGATCCAACACTAGATGAGACAAAAGATTCTGCGTTATTTGAAGAGAACACAGAATTGTAAAACACCTCCAAGTGGTGTAAAAGAAAAATGAGAATTATGAGAGCAGAATTTATGGTTGGCACAGCAAAAATAACAGGTAAGAAGAAAAATTTATATTTGAAGCATTATATTTGAATGCAATGAAATACTGCTATTCAGTAAGAAATTTGTAAATAGATGATTTCAAAAACACATTTATAGGATTTATAAGTCATTGCAGAGTAAAATTAGCAAGACCAAAAAGAACTATTTACAATATAATGTCAATATTACCTGTAAATGATTAATTTTGAAGATTTTATTAACTGATAAAGAAGGAAGTGATCAGAAACAAAAGTCCAATTTCTGTAATAACAACACTCTAATGACAAACAATATTGAAAGCTCTAAAACTATGATCAACACAATGACCATCCATGATTACGAAGGACCAATAATGAAGCATACTATCCACCTCTAGGTACAATATGAGACAAGACAGATAGATGATAGGTAGATAGATAGACAGACAGATAGATACTTACATACATACATGGATGGATGGATGGATGGATGGATGGATGGATGGATGGATGGATGGATGGATGGGTGGGTGGGTGGATGGATGGATAGATAGATAGATAGATAGATAGATAGATAGATAGATAGATAGATAGATAGATAGATAGATAGATAGACAGAAAGACAGACAAATAGATGTAGATAGATATAGAGACAGGTGATATATATATAATTTATCACTGTCAAGGAAGGAATTTGTTTTGTTTGACTATATATGCACATACACAGACACGCACAAGAATCTGTTTTTCTTTTTGTGTTTTGGGTTCCTATCCTCTCCTTGGTGGCTTGGGAGGGATAGAAAATATATTTCTATTAATTAAAAGAAACTTCAATTTCAAAGGAAGGAATGATTGATTTAAAAGGAACAGATCCTCTGATCTCAAAGAAGTTATAAACATATTAGATATATTTATTCAGTTTTTTTGCAAAATGATATTCAGATATATTCAAATTTATTGAATAATATCAAATACATTCCATTAAAATTCTATTCACTAACTTTAGTCATTCTATACTTCCATGGAGATTTAAAGTATCTATCTAATAGTGATGTGAAAGGGATAACTAATCCATATAGGATCCTTCAGAATTTGATTATGAACATTTTGATTTTTCTGACAGAATTTTTATGAGTTTCTGTCATGATACTGGATTTTTATGGCCAGATTCTTTCATGGTGTGTTCATTTTTCCAGGCTTTATCTTGACTTTGTAATTTCTGTTAGAGTTGTGCTCTGCTTACCTCATGCGATGGAGAGAAATGGGGAAGGGTTTTCTGTCCCAAGCTTCAGGCTTTTATAATCTACTGTTTTCATAGCTAGTTCTAGGGGTTTGTAAGGAATTTGGTGCTTTCACAGGGTTGTGGTCTGATGAGAGATGTGGTCACTGCTCTCCTGGTCTGTGCTGTGGGGCTTAGCCAGGGAGGGGCCTTGTTCCCTTGTTCTCCGCTCCTCCCTGGAACTGCTACCTGGAAATGGGCAATGGAGTTGCCAAATGGTGCCTAATCTTGTGCCCAGTGCTATCACAGGGTTCCCTTGTAGTCTCTTTTCTTAGCAGGTATTCAATTCCCTTACTATCCCTGGGTGCTGAGTACTCCCAGTACTCTCCTGCTCCTGCTGCTGCTGCTGCAGGAGATAGTTTAAAGAACATACTCTTGGATGTAGAAGAGACATTAAGACATCATCTAATCCAACCCTTGAATTTTAGAGATAGGGAAATGAGACCAAGAAAGATGAAGTGACTTGTATGGGGTCATACAAGTTGTAAATTACTAAGGCCAAAATTGGGAATGCAAGCACCCTGACTGAAAAATCCATCAATCCTTCTATAATTTCGAAAAACATTATTTTTCATTCACTTTATTTTACACATTAGTCATCATGTTTCTCTATCTGAATGTCTTCATACACTCAGGTATTGGCCAGATATATGGCTGAATTCAAGAGGGTTGCCCAACAATTCCACTGCCAAAGCAACAATTGCCATAGCTACCCTTCTATGAATCACAGTCAAAGGCTCTCAGACTTTGATTCATCTGAGAATTTAACTTGCCCCAATCACTAGGGATTTCTTAATGCAGCAATAGTAAACCCATGTCTCCTTTTATTCTCTCAGCCCAAAGTGCTGAATTTTAGAGAACTGGTCTCATTTCCCTGTATCATCCCTGATCTGTTACAACTGAATTGTTCCTATTCCATTTTAACTATGACTTGCCCTGGTTAACTACCCGTCTACTAACTGCTCTCACTCAGTTGGGTTTTTTCCCAGTTTCTCTTTTGCATTCTTCTGTTTTGTTATCCCCCACAATAATTCCTGATTTTCCTTCAGTCCAATTCAATTAAGTTCAACAAATATTCATTGTTCACTGTATACAAAGCTTTGTGTTAGCATAAAGTTTAAATGGCTTTAAGTTCTAGCTAAAATCTCATCCAGTTCAAGAATATCAAATGAATCAATGGAAAAAAAAACATATATGAAGGAAGGTAGTCTAGCCGTATCAGATCTTAAGCTGTACTATAAAGGGGTAGTCATCAAAACATCTGGTACTAAGAAATAGAGTGCTGGAAAAGTTGAATAGATTTGGTACACAATAAGTTATGGATGATGAACATAGTCATCTATTGTTTGATAAACCCAAAGATCCAAGCTTTGGGGACAAAAACTTATTATTTGACAAAACTTTCTAGGAAAACTGAAAAACAGTATGGCAAAAACTAAGTATAAAACAACATGCCACACCATATACATGGTACATGATTTAGTCATAAAGAGTAATACCATAAGCAAATAAGGAAAGCAAGGAATAGTTTATCTGTCAGATCTATGCATAAGGGAAGAATTTCAACCAAAACAAGAGAGAGAGAGAGCATTATGAAATGTAAAATATATAATTGTAAAATGTATAATATATAGAAAACTGAAAAGTTTTTGCACAAATAAAACCAATGCACCTAAAATAAATAGGAAACCATAAAACTAGGAGAAAAAATTTTACATGTATCTCCGATAAAGGCCTCATTTTTCAAATATGTAGGGAATTGAGTCAAATTTGTAAGAATATGAGTCACCTCTCAGTTGATAAATGGTCAAAGTATAGAGATAGGCAGCTTTCAGACAAAGAAATTAAAGTTATACATAGTCATATGAAGAAGTGTTCTAAATAACATTTGATTAGAGAAATGTGAATTAAAACAATTCTAAGGTACCACATCACACCCATCAGATTGGCTAAGATAGAAAAAAGGAAAGTGATGAATGTTGGAGGAAATGTGGGAAAAAACTGGGGTACTAATGTGGAGAGCAATTTGGAACTATGTCCAATGGGCTATAAAACTGAGCATAAACTTTGATCCAGTGATAGTACTGCTAGATCTGTAGCCCAAAAAGATTTTTAAAAGGGGAAAATAACCTATTAATAGTAGCTCTTTATGCAGTGGCTAAAAACTAGAAATTAGATGGAACACCCATCAACTGGGGAATACCTGAAGAAGTTGTGGTATGTGATTGCAGTGGAATATAACTGTGCTATACGAAATGACAAGTAGGATGATTTCAGAAAAATCCAGAAAGACTTACATGAACAGATATGAAGTAAAAGGAACAGACCAGAAAAACATTATATACAGTAGCAACAACATTGTAATGATGATCAACTATCAATGATTTAGCTATTCTCAGCAATACAGTTATCTAAGACAATCGCAAAGGATTCATGATGAAAAATGTTATCTGCCTCCAGAGAAGGAACTGATGTTGTCTGAATACAGACTGTAGCATACTATTTTTTTATTTTCTTTTTCCTTCTTTCTTTTTTTCTCTCTCTTTCTCTCTTCCTTCCTTCCTTCCTTCCATCATTTCCTTCTTGTTTGAGTTTTCTTACACAAAATGACTAATATGGAAATTTTTTACTTGACTGCAAAATGTATAACCATCTCTGGAAGGGGACAGGGATGGAAAGCAGGGATAGCATTTGGTACTTAAAATTTAAAAAAAAGCAAAATGAATGCTAAAAATTGTTTCTACATGTAATTAGGGGAAATATTATAAAAAAAGACAACAGGGATCACTTTTCTTTTTAACAAAGAACAATGGGAGACTATATGTGTGGAATATGGCATTCACTATCAAAATTGATCACTATGAAAATTAGGTTTTAATTGTTTTATTAATTACAAAGGAATGCTCATTTGGTGAGTACAAAGAAGGAAAAGACTGAATGATCTACCTACAAAAGATTGCACTATAAAAACAAAGGTAATAAAACTTTAACAATCTAATAAAATAAAATCCCACCTTCTGAAAGAAGCTTTTTTCCTGAATTCCCTTAATTCTAAAACCTATCCTCTTTTAATTATATCAAATTTATCCTATTTATGTATTGCTTGTGTATCATTACTTGAATGTTGTTTCTCCCATTAGATTGTTATTGTTTTTCTATTTATCTTCAGTGCTTAGCACAGGCTTGACATATGCTAAGGGACTTGATAAACATGTATTTAGTTGACTTGATTTGACTTGACTTGACTTGACAAAGCAAAACAAAAGAAACAAAAATCCTTGTAGCACCCACCTTCAAGAAAATGACATTTTATAAAGAATGATAGATAACCAGGGATAGGTAAAACAAGGTAATTTATACCAGGATTAAAGTTATTTTTCAGACAAAGTACTATAGTAAACATTAAGAGAAAATATTTAAGATAAAAGGTTAATACAGCAACAAGAATTTATTAAATACCTACTATTTGCTAGGCTCTAAACTAGACTCTTGAGATACAAAGATAATGATAAAATAGTTCCTCCCCCAAGATGAGAAAATGTGTGTGTGTGTGTGTGTGTGTGTGTGTGTGTGTGAATACAAGTGAACATAACGTAATTTTCTTGGGGAGCCATTAGTCCCTGGAGCAGTAGTAGGGGAAGGGAACAAAGATTAGAAAAGGAATTGAGAAGATGGAGGAGGAGAACCAGGGACTTGCTTTAGCTCTCTATTCAAACCCCTCAAAAAACCTGTAAATGACTCTAAATGAACTCTAGAGTAGCAGAAGCAACAAAATGACAGACTGAAGCAAATTTTCATTCCAAGACAATCTGGTAGGTCAACAGAAAGGGTCTATTGCACCAGGTTGGGAGTGGAGTGGAATTCCACATGGACTATGCTGGTACAGAATGAACAGTAGCAGGCTTTAGAGGACTGAATCACTGGCAGCTGCTGTGGATTGCAGACTTCTCAACCCACAAATGCTAAAGATAGCTTCAAAGATCAGTGGGAAGGGTCTCTTACCTGGCTAAGAGGTGAGCATGATCCTCTTCTAGCCACAGCCACAGCCCAGGCTCAAGCTCCAGGGCAGCTGTAGTCACTACTGAAGTATAAGATGCTTCTGGAGTCCTCAACTTAACAAAGCTCAAAAATCAAGAAATTGGCTGGGAAAATGAGAAAACAGGGGAAAAAGAAACAGATGGCCAATTCTTACTTTCTTGAAAAAGAGGTATTTCTTATGTCATTGGTGACAAGGAAGATCAAAACATACAGTGAGAAGAAAACAACAAAACCAAATATCCTGCATCCAAATTCTCCAAGAAAAATATGAATTGGTCTCAGGCCATGGAAGAGCTCAAAAAGGATTTTGAAATTTAAGCAAGAGAAGTAGAGGAAAAAATTGGGAAGAGAAATGAGAGTGGTGCAAGAAAATCATGAAAAATGAGTCAACAGTTTGCTAGCAAAAAGCCAAAAAAAAGCTGAAGAAAACCTTTAAAATTACACTAACCCAAATGTCAGAAGAGGTCCAAAAATCCAATGAGGAGAAAAATGTCTTAAGAAATAGAATGAGCCAAATGGTAAAAGAGGTCTGAAAGCTCATTGAAGAAAATAATTCTTCAAAAATTAGAATGGAGAAAATGGAAACTGATGAGTTCATGAGAAATCAAGAAATTATAAAACCGAACCAAAAGAATGAAAAAATAGAACATAATGTGAAGTATCTCTTTGGAACAACAATTGATCTGGAAAATAGTTTACCTGAAAGCCATGATCAAAAAAAAAAGAGTGTAGGAATCATCTTCTAAGAAATTATCAAGGAAAACTGCCCTGACATTCTAGAAAGAGAGGGTAAAATAGAAATGGAAAGAAACCACTGATCATCTTCTGAAAGATATCCAAAAAAGGAAAACTAGGAATATTGCAGCCGAATTCCAGAGTTCCCAGGTCAAGGAGAAAATATTATAAGTAACCAGAAAGAAACAATTCAACTACTGTGGAAATATAATCAGGGGTATTGCCAAGGCAATATTCACAGTACTGGTGGTGACTGTGAATATGCCAGCATAGGTCTCAGTTGCAAAGTATAACAGACTCTCCATATGGAAGGTAGAAGAAAACCATTTATTCAGATACCAGAAAGCCACATCCACAATAGGGACCAAGAAGTAAAGACACATTATCACTGCAGGGGACAAAGACATTCCCAAGCCTCCACATGCCCCTGCAGGGACCTTCCTACAAACAAACAAACACAAGGAGCCAGTTGTCTGCATGACTGTGTCCTTCCCAGTTCTGACTTTCCTGACCAACTTTCTCCCAGCTCTGTTCCACCCTTCCTGTTCTACCATTCAGCAAGTTCCTCCCACCACATGTGACTTAGGCTTCCATGTGATTTAAGCATGTCACATGGACAGATTAATGAATGGGAAAGATTTTCCCATTTAAATTACCATTACATCAGGATAACACAGGATTTAGCAGCTTCTACATAAGAGGCTGGAGGGCTTGGAAAATGACATTCCTGAGATCAAAGGAGCTAGTATTAAAAACCAAGAATCAACTATCCAGCAAAACTGTTCAATGAAATAGAAAACTTCCGAGCATTCTTGTTGATAAGACCAAAGCTGAATAGAAAATTTGACTTTCAGATACATAAATCAAGCAAAGCATGAAAAGGTAAACAGGAAAGAGGAACCATAAGGAACTCATTAAAGTTGAACTGTTTACATTCCTACATGGAAAAGATAATATTTATAACTCATTTGTAGCCTTTCTCAGTATTAGGACAGTTGGAAGGAATATATACATATATATATATACATACATATATATATGTATATGCGCACACATATGTGTGTTTGTATATATATGTGTTTATATGCACGTACATATGTATATATATATATGTGTGTGTATGCATGTGTATGTATATGGAGAGAGAGAGACAGAGAGAGAGAGACAGAAGGGGGGGCACAGGGTGAGCTGAATATGAAGGAATGATATCTAAAAAGAAAATTAAGGATTGAGAGGGATGTACTAGGAGAAGGAGAAAGGGAAAGGTAGAATGTAGTCAATTGTCTCACATAAAAGAGGCAAGAAAAAGCTTTTACAATGAAGTGGAAGAAGGAGAAGGGGAGAGGGAATAAGTGAGTCTTCCTTTCATTGGATTTGGCTTCAAAAGGGAATAACATATATACTCAATTGTGTATGGAAGTTTATATTACCATACAGGAAAGCAGAGGGGAAAGGGATAAGAGAGGGGGGATAATAGAAAGAATGGCAGATTCAGGGAAGGGGTTATTGAAAGAAAACACATTTACAGAGGGACATGTCAAAGGAGAGAATTGAATAAATAGAGGGTGGGAGAGGATAGAGCAAATACAGTTAGTCTTTCACAACATCACTATTATGGAAGTATTTTGCATGACCACACATGTATTACCTTTACCAAATTGCTTGCCTTCTCAATGAGGATGGATGGGAAGGGAGAACGGGAGAGAATGGGGAAGTTAAAGCTTTAAAAATGTATGTTAGAGGTTGTTTTTACATGCAACTAGGAAATAAGATATACAGACAATGGGGTATAGAAATCTCTCTTACCCTAAAGGAAAATAGAAGGGAAGAGGATGGGGGGATTGATAGAAAGGAAGACAGATTGGAGAAAAGGCCAATTAGAATCATGTTGTCCTGGAGTGGGTAGGCAGGAGATTGGGAGAAAATGTGAAATTCAGAATTTTGTGGAAATGAATATTGAAAACTGAAAATAAATAAATTTATATAAAAAAAGAAAAGGGATTGATCTTTGAACAGTGCTCTAAAGAAAACCAGGGATTCTAAAAAGATTTGATGATAAGGAAAGAGTTGATTCTAGATTGCTCTGGCCACCTTAAAAAAAGGTTCCTATGTTACTGAAGACCTTGAAAGTTGTATGTCTTCCCAGCTTGAGAAGAAAAAAAGTAAAGGGGTGATCAAGACTTAGAAGGTAGAATTTTCCCATACAGAAGGAATTTCAATGCTCTTTTAAAAAGGAGAAGAGAAAACAGAGAGAGGAAGGAGATGGGAACAGCCAAATAGGACAAGTAACAAAGGCATTTGCTTATATGGCTGGAGAATTGAAAGGATGTAGACAAACTAATGTCCCTTACCCACTACCCCTTTACCTACTTTAATTGAGTCCAAGTGGCACACATTTCTAAGAATGTCCTAGTATTCTTTCTGCTAAAGATTGTATCAGACTAATCTTATTTCTGCAAAGCACTTGTGGTTGATTCAGTCCTTTGGAATTCCTTGTGTTCTTTCATGTAAATGATGAGGGCACAGAACAGCTCTGAGACCCCGAGAGAACACCTTTCCTAGTGAGTGCTACATCCCAGCTCTCTCACCAGATACACAGATACACACACACACACACACACACACACACACTCACACACACACATACACACATACACACACACACACACACACACACACACACACACACACACACACACACACATGCTTTTATGTGAAATACCTCTTGAAGAAATGTTCTCTACCAAGGCAGATCTGCAATACTTCTGAAGGTCAATTTTGAAAGTTGTTTTAATTAAGTATACATATTTGCAATGCTTTCCCCCCTCCTTTTCTCAGTTGAGTTGTATAGAAACATGGAAGAAAGGCAGAGAGAAGGCCGATTTTTGTTGTTTCAGAAAGCAAAATTCAATTTGAAAAAGACTTAAACCTTTGTGAGTATTCATTTTTCTAAATGTTCAAATTCATAAAAATTAGTTAATAGAGCAGAAAACAATTCACAAGGCCCTAAATAAGTGGAAAGGTAAAGAAAATATCTCTAGTCTTGCTCCACTTCAATTTGTCTTCCAAAAGGCTTTCCTAAGTGGTTTTCCTAAACCCCAAGTCTCTCCATATTACTTTCCTACATAATCAACACCAGTGCCTCTCTATTACTTCTAGGATAAAATATAAATTTCTCTATTTGGCATTTAAAGTCCTTTACATGCTGTCCCTTACCTACCATTCCATCCTTATTACAAATGGTTCTCATTTACATATTGCATATCACTCCCAGCTGCAATCCAACCAGACTTAGCCTTTTATTCTTCTCCCATCTGTCTATCTCCCATCTCTAAGCCTTTGCACAGACATTTCAAGCCTCACTAATGCACCTCACCACTATCTGCTAGAATTGTGAGTTTCCTTCCAGGCTTGGTTGTAGTGCCAGCTCCTACTTGAAGCTTTTCCTGACTTCTTCAGATGCTAGCATCTTTCTCTTCACATTATCTTCTACCTGTTTTGTATATAACTATGAACATGTTTTCCTCTCAATTAGACGGTAAACTCTGGAGGAGGTAGTTTTACTTTTTGTCTTTGTAACCCCAGTGCTTAGCACTATGCTTGGTATATAATATAATATGCATTATATAATATTATAATAATATTATGTGTATCATATATAAAATTAATAAATTCTCAGTGATTGGCTAAATAAACATCTATTACTTTGCATGGTTACTTCCTTTACCCATGCCCACCCCAACCTGTCCATGATTTAGTCCATTATTTTCTTTGAGAGTTGCTGTAGATAAAACTTAATCACATTGATAAAGAATTCCTCTGAATTTAAGCAATGTGAGGTTCAGAAGAGACCACATTCAATAGATAGCATAGGATAGACAGACAGACAGACAGACAGATAGATAGACAGATGATAAATAAATAACAGACAAATAGGTTGATAGCATTTATGTAGCACTTTAAAGTTTTCCAAGAGCTCTACAAAACAACCCTAGGAAATAGGTACTATTTTTATCACAATTGTATAGTTGAGGAAACTGAGGCAGACAAAGATTAAGCTATTTGTCCCAGGTTCACACAACTAGATTTGAATTCAGAATTTCTGGACTCACAGACCAGTGCTCTATGAACTATGGCCCTACTAGCTGCCTCTAAAGTCTTTCCATGATTGATATGATAACACCTGCCATAGGATCATAAGTCTATAGCTGGAGGAGATATCAGCCATAATCTAGGATCTTTATATCAAACACTTGTAATTTAAAAGGGCCTTAGAGACCACCTAGCCTCACCCTCTCATTTTATAGATGAGGAAACAGGCCCAGAGAGGTAAAATAACTTGCCTCATGGCACAGAGGCACATCAGAAGGTAGGATTTGAACTTGGGCCTACATAACCCAGAACCAGTGAGTACACTTTACATTATACTCTTTCTCCTTCCTGGGTTCAGTCAATAAGATGGAGGAAAAGCTTTAAGCCAAAGGCACTTTATTAATGGGCCCATGGTTCCCTCTAATGAAGAGAAGATCTTCATGATCTGAGGTATCCATTCCTTGCAGGACCTTGTTTTTGTAGGTTTTGATACCAGAATCTCATTGAGTGATAGACCTTGCTCCTGAGGGCCAAAAATAACATATCAACAATGACGCCTCTCCCCTGACTAAATGGTCATAAGATGATCATAAGCTGTTCACCTGCTCTTGAGGGATAAGACAGAATGGTCCAGAGTACAAAAATAATTGGGAAACTTTCCAAAGCATCAAGGCATCCCATCCATACTGGACTTAAACATGGAATTTGAGTAAAATAGGATGGAGATATCTTTGTCAGCATTCTTGTGCTTATGCAAATGAGTCTGATAACTGGTAAAAAAAAGTAGTGAATGACACATCAAAGTTGAGGTCCATTATAAAGGCCTACTATAAGAACCTATCTTATCTAATTATCCCTGTTTGATTTATGTAAAATATCAAACTGATTAATACTGATTGGAATAGAGTAGGGTTCCAAATGAATCATTTCTCATGAGAATCCATGCTTGCCACCACACCATGATGGCACATTAGAGTGAAAATGAGAACAATAGGGGACATCTCTATAGCAATCCAAGGTTTATAAAGTATTTCACATAAGATTATCTCATTTAAATACAACTTTACTGGGGCATCCAGTTGATTAATTCACTGCAGTTCCTGTTTAGTTATAAAAATCTCCTCCCATTAAATTTTCTCTAAGATCATATTCATCTAGGGAATTGAGTATCATAAAGAATATGTTCATCATTCTAGAGAAAATAATAAAAAATATGTAACTATTATTAGTTTTAAAAAGAATTGGGCAATAATTACTCAGTATTTTAATGCTTATTAAGTCCTTCCTCCTAACAACCCAGTATGATAGGTAATACATATATTATTAACCCCAATTCATAGATAAGGAAATAAACTCAAAGAGACTAAGTGACATCTCCATGGCCAATAATTGTAGAATATGACATTTGAAGCTGGTTCTCTGACTCCAAGGTTATTGTGTTTTACATCATACCAAGCTTCCTTTCAACTGAATAGGAAAGAGGCAATGATAAGGAGAGATAAGCATGATGGGGCTGTCTGTGTAAAAGAGCATAATCAATGCTTTGTCTGAACTATTTTCTATTTATATCTAATGATTACATTTACAATAAAAAATCATCCATATAAAAATAGCCACCAGACTCTCTTAGACATATACTTTATTTGATTTTAGCATCAAATGGCTTGTGTATGCTCATACGCATGTGTAAGTGGAGCATGGACATCTGCTCCCAATTGAAAAAATAAAAATAAAAACTACAGGGAACGTGGGCTGGGGCCCAGCTGAATATTGAGGGAAAGCTAGGTGTGGAATCAAAATGCTGCTTTTTCTTTGTAAAGTATATACTGCTGACCTACCAAGAGCAAGACTGACCTTTAAAGTGGATTAACACTGACTGATCCCTTACCCAGTTCCATTTGTGACTCTTGTTTCTTTTAAAGACATCTGTCCAGGGGAGAAGAGCAGTCTGTGGCCATGTAAAGGAACAATATAAAATGGCCAACAGACAGTAAGTGCAGGGCCTTAGTTGCCCTCTTTAACACAGTGCTACCCACAGTGATTATGCTACAGAGCTGAGATGATTTATTCTAATAATATTCATTTGAAAAATAAAATCATAGAATAAGTTAGCAGGAATCAATATTCTGTCTCTGTTTGCTATAGTGTTTCCCTGTAGCAAGATAATCCGTTGAATCCAGATATTCATAAAGGCAAGGTTGTCATTATGTTCTTGTATTATGTATAAAGTACATTAATTCTATAAGGAAAAACATGATTTTTTTCTCAAATAAACTTCTCCTATTGTCATGAGCTATATAGAAAAGTGTTTTATTTATTCATAAAAACCTATCACCTTCTGGCCTCCTTGCTGATGTTATTATTGAAAATGAGAAAAATCCTCACTGGTTCGATTCATTTAACATTTAAAATGCAGAAGTCACATTTTTAGATATTAATTTTTAATGTAGCCAGTATAGTGCAGGTATGCATATGCAATATAATTCATGCAAATTTTAGAGGACCTTTACATTGCCATGTGATCAATCTATACAAAGGACTCCAAGAGATATCACATCATTTTCGAGGGATAAACTTGCTCTGGAGTAAGGCTACATGATATAGTAAATAGAGTGCTGGACTTCAAGTCAGGAAAACATCAATTCAGCTTATGTTTTAGAAATTAATAGCAAGCCACTGAAGCTCTCTTAGTGTCAATTTTCTCATCTATGTAATGGGAATAATTATAATAATTATAGGTTTACTTTGAAGATCAAATGAGTGATGTGCAAAATGTTTTGCAAACCTTAAAGTTCTGCATAAAGCTATTACTATGATTTTATGAAAAGCTATTAATTAGATTCTACCAAAGCACAAATAACAAAAATAAAGTGTTCATGTAGAGGAACAGGAGATACAGAATATCAAGGGAAATAGTAAAAAGAAAAGGTAGGAATGAAAGGAGTCTATCCCTTCTAGACCTCAAAATACATTATAAATCAATGATCGTTGTAACTATTTTTCACTGGTCAAGAATTAATAAAGTGGATCACTGGAACACACTAAACAAGGAAGAATCAGAAATAATGGATATCAGTAACGCACTATTTGATAAACCACCAAATATCAATTACTTAGGAAAGAACTGCCTATCTTACAAACATTTTCAGGAAAATTGGTAAGTATTCTGGAAGAAATTAAGTTTAGGCCAGCATCTTTAACTGAATACCACAATAAATTCAAAGCAGATGTGACCTGAATATGAAAGATTGTACTGTGAAAAATTACAGGAGAGGCAAATTATGATCTTTCCAAAGATATATCTAAGAAGATAGTAGAGATTTTATAAGAATGAAATATGTAATTTTGGTTACATTAAATTATAAAGCTTAGAAATAAGCAAAATTAAGGCAAGTGGGAAGTAGGGAAGTGCGTGAATAGGAAAAATATTTGAATGAATTATTTCTGTTAGGGATTTTACAACAAAGATACATAAACAACTAACCAAAATCCATTGACCAATAGAAAAGTGGTCAAATGGGAAGAATGAACAATTCTCAAAAGAACTGCAAACTATTTCTAGTCATACAGCAGAATGATATTAATAAATATCTATTAATTAATATTATTAATGCATTAATAAATGAATGCAAACAATAACACTCCTGAGATTTGGCCTCATGTTCAACAATTTGGCAAAGATAATAAAAGATGGGAATAGCAGGTGCTGAAGAGGTTGTAAAAAGACATATATACTAACAAATTATTGGTAGAGCCGTGAATTGGTCCAACCACTCTGAAAGGTAATTTGGAATCATTCGAAGAAAGTAACCTAAATGTCTATAGCCTTTGATGCACAGTTTTCACTGTTGACCATATCCTCCAAGGAAGACAATAAAAAAAAGGAAAGTCTCATATACACTAAAATATTTATTGAAACAGATTTTGTAGTAGCAAAAAACTAGAAACAAGGTACATATCTACTGATTAGGCAATGGCTAAAAAATGTGGTGAAAGAACAAAATTAAATATCATACTGAAAGAAATGATAAATATGATCAATACAGAAAAATATGGAAAGATATATGAAATGGTAGAGTGAAGTGGAAAAATATAAACAATTACTATGACAATACAAATGGAAATAGCAACAAGAACAAAACAACTAAAACTGAAAGCTGTGAAATTATAATGACTAAGCTCATATTCAAAGAAGAGACAGCTCTCCATCTTTGTGGAGTTGGAAGATTAGATGGGTGTATACACTACTGAGTTTGTTCAATGTGATGGTTAGCTTCACAGAACATTTTTTTTCCTTCTTTTTAAAAAAATAGCATTTGTTGTTATTAATTGTCAGTATAAAAGATGGATTTTTGGATGGCATGTAGAGAAATAGTGGAGCATGGATGTATCAATAAAAGATAGTTTTCAAATATGTTAATAAATATGTCAATAAAAATTATATTAACAATAAACCAAATTCTATGAGAAGTACAATGAACAAGGTTGACCTCAAAGAAAAGATGTTACAAGGTACCTGTCTCTACTATTTTGCAAAGGATGGAACTACAGATATTAACTCTATGTATAATGCCAGACTTTTTCATGTTTTTAGTTTTTCTGAATCTATTTTTTCTTTTTAATTTTTCTTCATAAGATATTGTTCTAAGGGATGGAATGGGGGAGATACACTGGAAATGCAGGAGATGTAAAGATGAAAAATTATCAATATGCATGCATTTAAAATTAATAGGCAACTATTACATACTCACTTTATGCCAGACACTATGATATACCTGAAAAATACGAAGACAAAGTGAAGCATCCTTTTCCCTGAAGGAGCTTACACACCTTAGAACTGTTGTGTCTGAGAAATAGGACAAACAAACTTGTTAGCTTATCCCATAAATCAAATGCACACAGTGCAGTATGTGGGCTTCAAATATATTTTGACTGCTCTTTATCAAGTCAATAGTTACTCTATATTCATTGAACTTTATAGTGTGCATAGTTAGTCTGAACTCATTTGAGTAATTGTCACTGATTCAGAAATGTCTACAATGTTTTAGGGCCTTGGTGTAATCAATAGAGTGTTATGTTCAAATGCAGGCACTCACATGGAGGTGGGAACTTATTCAAGGACACTCTCAAGGTCTCTCTGAAGAACTTTGGAATCATTTACATGACATGTGACACACTGGCACTGGACTGCTAAGCATGGTATGACCCCATTAAAGAAGGCACTGCGCTTCATGAGCAAAGTAGAATTTCAATAGCTCAAAAGAAATCTGAGAAGCAAAAATTTAGAGACATTTCTGCTCCAGATGTTCATGTGAACTATTTGTGCCCAACCTGTGATAGAGCCTTTTGAGTTGATATTGATCTGCTTAGCCACAACTGAACACACGGTACTTGACTCTAAAATAGTGGTGTCTTCTTGGAGAACAAAGAACAACGACATTTCCTAATCAATGTATCTCTCAGGCTTTATCATCTCTAGGGAATCTTTCTTTCATTTGGACTCTGTAAGTCGCATTTTTCATGACAGTGGTGAACACTTTTGCTGAATATATGTCAACTTGTCCTTGATGTTAGTAAATAAAGAACTGATCAAAGAATCTGTCAATACAGCAACATATTTATAAGCAACAGCTAGCTAGAGGAAGGAAAGCATACAACGTGGTGTTTTGTCATGTAGAACTATGTTTATATAGTAAAAAATAAGTCAAATAGGGTCCAGCAAAGTATATAAATTTGCCTGTTCCCTTCACATATTTTCATCAAAGAAAACGTTGATATGGTTATAGATCATTCTCATAATGATTTTGTAGAGTTAAAAAAGCAAACATATGCAGCAGTAGGCATTAATGTTCCTTTAATTGACTGTTAAGTAGAAGTAAGTTCTACTTCTTCACTAGCTTCCCCTTGTTATATGTCATAAAAAATGATTCCTCAGCACCCTGGAAATTATATCCCTCCACCAAGTTCAAATCTTCTCTGGATAGACTTAAATTGTTTTCTTTATCTTCTTATTTGTTATAGCTATTTTTCATTAAGGACATCAAGACTGATATCTCAGATCTTTTGTCTTTCCTATATTAGTTGCTTCATAACAATTAAACACTCACAGAAAATGACAATTACCCATATCAAATTCTGTTCCTTTATCCATTTCCCATTTTTTAGCATAATAGTTCACTTGAGTAGGTCAGATTGGAGTTCTTTCAGTTAGTTGATGTACCTCATCTTTATCTTTTCTTTTAATTTGCTATTGATTTTCATAAAGTCACAGATTTCGAACTATAAGAGATCTTAGAGATCATCATGTATAGATGAGGAAAATGCAAGTCAAAGAGTCACACATCTAATAAACATCAGAGGTAGAATTTTAACTAAAGTCTTCATGATGCCAATGCCATATTCTCTACACAACACTGACTCTAACAAGTCTTTGTTCTAACCAATTTTTGATCTGACTGCGTATGTTAAGCTTATTCAGAAATGTTGATTCACAGGCAGCTAATCACTACTTCTCTGTTGAGATACAATTTAATTTTTTGTGATGTTATTCAATGATCATTATATGCAGCACTTTCTGGCCCTAGCATTCATGGCATATTGACACAAAGTTTCTGCTTAGTCTTTTAGCCTTTGGACACATTTCATATTTTCCAATACATTTTTCATAATCCTACCCTTCTTCTGTCCTTCTTTGCATTGAGTACCAAAGATTTAATTTACAGATTATACACACACACTATATATATATATATATATATATATATATATATATATATATCAATTCTCTCTACCTCCTTACCATATGCAGAGACTGATGCATATTCTAAAGACCTTCACAGTAGCATGATATTATCACACAGATTTCATATTGAGAGGACCAAGAGTCTCATAAAATTATGTTTCTTATTGCCTTTGGATATATTATTAAAAAGAAAAAACAAACCTCAGCCAGCTCCTTATGAGACATCCTTCCATTTATCCATAACTTTCTTCTATCTCAGATGGGATATTTGTAAATTGCTTAGCATAGTATCTGATTCATAGCAGGTTCTTAATAAATGTTTGTTTTCTTCTCTTCCACTTCCTATCTTTGGGTGTAAATTATTATTCATTACTAGATTATAAAACTCTTGAGGCTAAGAATTGAATCATGTCCACATTCATATCCAAACTACCATAGTGTCTTGTGCATAGCGGTCATTTAATAACCATGTTGTTGAATTGAGTCAGGATGTATACCTTCAAATTATTCAAATTGTTGCTGAGCAAAATAACATGGTTTTTCTAAATCAGATAAAGTAATTCTGGCTTGACTATTAAATAAATTTCTGTTATCTTCTGACTGAATTGAAAATATTTGGAACACGTTTTGATCTACCATGATATTAAATGAGTGTAATAACCTCACTCCTTTAAGTAAAGAAAGTATGTCATTAACAGTTGTAAAAAGAACAGAATTCAAATATTGCTCCTTAGAAGGAATATATATTACTTTGAATTTAAAGAATTTTTCACCCTTCAGAACACTTTATCCCTTCTTCTTAACAAGGTTTCAAGTGACAAGTATTACATAGTATTTTCATAAAAGTAGGAGAAAAATTTGTCTTGCATTTCACTTTTAAAGTATATTTTAATGACCTGCACCCTGAGAAATAATTAAATTTGCCCTTGCTTTCTTACATATAAATGTTTGATTTTCAGAGAGCTCATTGGAAATTTGTTGGATTTTTGTTCTGCAGCAGAACACCTCACTTAAACAGTTATCTGCATAAGGAGGAGTTGCTATGCCCTCTGTAATTTAATTCACTAAGGGATTTATCACGAAGTCATGTTTAGCAAGATAAAGAGCCCTGAAAATCCCAGAAAAGCTTACCTCATGGAACAAGAGCCAAGCTGCCACTTGCTTTATTGATTTCCTTTATCTTAAATGCATGATTCATGAAGGAAGTGATTTGACCACACATTTTATGGATTCTCCTTAAAGCTGAAGTGACTGTATTAAGTACCGTTCCATCAAGAGTAAATACACACACACACACACACACACACACACACACACACACACACAAGCACTCCAGAATTGTTCATAAAATGTGGACTAGGCCATTAAATAGGCTTTTCATAATGAATTTGTCCACTGGAGATGATTGCCCATATTGCAAAAATCAGATCTAGATTCAACAATTTAAGATCCTATAATTCAGAATTCCTGGTGGCAAGCCTGGAATATCCAGTAAAGATATCTATTAGGGATATATATCATGAGAAAGTTGAAGGTCTCGAGTGACACTTCAAAAGGGAATAATTAGGCAGCAAGCTGCTTTTTTGATTCTAACTGGAGCTGCAGAGAAGAGAAGGTTCTTTTTCTCTCACCTTTCATAGAATCACAAAATCTCATTGTTGGAAACAACTGCAAAAGTCATTGAATCCAAACTAGAGTTGGCCACTAGCTCTACCACCAGATCAACAAATCATTTGCCAGCCACTGATTAAGTGCATCCAGTAATGGGTACATTATTTTGTATGCATTTCATTTTTGTATGGCTTTAATCCTTAGGAAGTTCTTCCTTTTACAGATGTAACATGAGTGTGGGCCCAGGAAAGATAGATTTTTCCACATGACCTATTTATATAGAGAACTGCGGTTTCTGAAAGATAGTAATAGATATGATCTCTTTCCTAACTCTGAGGTTAGGAGGAGAACCTAGGACAGTGTCTGCATCACAGCCAACATGTTAGCTGAGATAGGAGAACAGAGAGGCTCCAGGAATGTGCTTAACATGTGCTGTGTGCACATGTTAAGAGTGCACTTAATACTCTTTTCTTCAAGATACCCAGAAGGGAATGTATTAGAAGTATGTCTGACCTTCCAACACTACCCTCACCGCTCCTCCCATGCACATGCATAGTATGTCTGATCTAGGGGGTATAATATATTCAAAATGAAAGCCACTTACTTCCCTAGTCACTCTTATAGAGGAACGTGGTGCCAACCTTAACTAAATGACTAGGCTCCTTCCCACCAAATGCCAGTTAATCAATAGACAATTATAAATAAATATCAAGTAAATCCATTTAAGGAAATGGCAAAAGAAATTGTAATTTAACAGGTTAGAATATACCAGGAAATACAGAAGGATGAGTGAGTTCCTTGGAGGAAATTAAAATAAGATCTCAACTCAAGCAGGAGAGGGGCTTCAATCTCATCTAAAAGGAAATTTTCCCTGAAAATTTTTGAGCTGGAAATCTAGGGATATTGAGGTGCTAGCGTCCCTCTATATTTGCAATTTCTAAAATCTTTCCATATGTCTCTTCTGAAAAATTTCTGGAACAACGTCACTCCCCCAAGAGCTCTGACACTAACTCCATCTTTCACACTTCATATAGTAAGTGCTTTAAAATTTGAGTTATTTTCCTTCCATTTTATCCTTCCATTTATCTATCCCAATTCATCTATTCATAGGGAAATGATAACCCCAGTACTTTGCCCTGGTCAGGCCACATCAAAAGTATTGGGCTCAATTCTGTGTGTCACATTTTTCTGCATTCTGCAATGCCTTTCTGCATTGCAAGACAAATTTTAGCTTTCATTTTTAGAGGATTTTGATTGACTTTTGATCTCATAGAGTCATTAACTTCTATTTGTCCAATTGTAACTACTAAGGAGTTGTCTTCTTCAGTGGACTTTTATATCTCCTTTCCAATTTGGCCAATTCTACTTTTTTTTTTATTTCCACTATTCATAAAGACATTCATGGAGGAGTTTTTGCATGGGTAGTTTAAGAATCTGAAGTCATGCACAATTTTTGCTTTTCCTTGCAGGTTCACTGGTCTTTTTAAACCTTCTCCTCTTCTTCCTCATTTATATTTTGTGTTGCTTTTTGATCTGGATGAATTTAATTAATCAAATTAATTAATCAATCAAATCAATTATTTAGAGGATTTTGGTTGAGAAAATCCTCTCTACCAATACAAATGAACATATGTGCCAACAGAGCATATACTCTACAACTTCAAGGCAGAGAGTTGTCTGAGAGCACAGAGATTGAGGAATTAATAAGCTTTTGGTCGTATAGCAAGAAAATGTCAGAAATGGGATTTGAATCTAACTAAGTCTTTTTCATCCTAAAGTTGGCCTTTTGTAATAAGGAAAGAGAGCCCCTCTGTGATTATCGTCAGGGTTTCATTTTCATGAGCCTGCCAGCTTTCTAGAGGTAGTTTTCCTTCAACAATTTCAAGCCATGGCATCCTAAAACATAGCTGATTAGAGTGAGAGGCACACCTTGAACTCTTTGCCAAATGCTTTTTTCACTATACTGCTTTTTCTTAAACATAATGGAGGGTTTATGGGATTTAGAACTGGAAGAAGTTTTCACTTGTTCTAATGTCTTCATTAGAGGCATGAGAAAATTGAAGACCAAAAAGGAAAAATGAACAGCCCAAAGTCATACAACAAAGATGGCTAGGAAATGGCAGATCCATAATTTGAAACCTATTCCTGAATTTAAATAGAATTAACTTTCCACTACACAATACTACCTTCATTTATATGCTTAATATTCATAGATTTGTCTTTGTTAACAAACTCCACCAGAGTGCAGGAAAAATGTCTGTATTTGCTCTTGTAATTTATAGATGCTAAATAAACTTTTGGTGCTGCTATTGTGATGCTGATGCCCTTGGGGTGGGGGTGGGGGTTGATGAAAAGGGACCACCTAGATCAATGGAAGTCAGCACCTATTTGCTTAAGAGTACTGAGAAGCTAAATGACTTGCCTAGGGCCATACTGCAAGTATGTGACAAAGCCAGGACTTGAACCCAGGATTTTTGTTTTTAAAAAATACATTTATTCTTTATTTATTTTAACATTCTTTTCTTTTTAAATTTTGGGTTCCAAATTGTCTCCCTCCCTTCCACTCCTCCACTAACCAAAGAGAAGGTAAGCAAAATGATATCAATTACTTATGTGATGAGTTGAAGAAGTCTTTCACAGTTCATCATCATTACAACATTGTTGTTACTATGCACAGTGACATCCAGGTTCTTCTCCCTTCACTTTGAATCAATATATAGATTTTGCAATGTTTTTTTTTTCCGAAATCACTCCTCCCCCCATTCACTATAATTTTTACCATAGCAGTACTCTATCACAGGGATAGGTAGGTGGCATACTGGACAGAATGCTACCCCGGGAATCAAAAAGACTTATTTTCAAACTTAGCTTCCTACACTTACCAGCTGTTTGACTATGCGCAAGTCATTTAATCCTGTTTGCCTCAGTTACCTCATCTGTAAAATGAGCTAGAAAAGGAAATGTCAAACCACTCCAGTATCTTTGCCAAGAAACCCCAGTTGAGGTCAAAAAGAGTCAGACACAAATGGAGCAATCGTTCAAGAACACTCTATAACAATCATGTGCCATAACTTGTTTAACCATTGTCCAATTAATGAATATGTCCTCAATTTTCAATTCTTTGCTACCAGAAAAGGAGCTGCTATAAATATTTTTGTACATATAGATGTTTTTCTTTTTATTTGATCCCTTTGGGTTACAGGACTATGATTTCTGAGTCAAAGTGTCTGTGCAATTTAATTGTTCTTTGGGCATAGTTTCAAATTGTTCTCCAGGATGATTGGATACTTCATAACTCTGCCAATATTTTTTAGAGTACTTTCCTTCATCTTCTCCAGTATTCATCATTTCTAATAACTGTGAAGTGATATCTCAGAATTGTTTTAATATGCATTTCTCTAATGAATAGTGATTTTGAGCATTTTTTCATATAACTATAGAAAGCTATGATTTTTTCTTAAAACTTCCTGTTCATATATCTTGACTACTTATCAACTAGGAATGGTTCTTATTTTTTTTTTGAATTTACCTCATTTCCCTATATATTTGAGAAATAAGACAGTTATCAGAGAAATTTGCTATAAAAATTTTTATATTATTTCATTGACAATGAGATATTTTAGCAAAATGAAGTTTCCATGATTATTTCTTTTAATTAGGTTCAATTTTGCTTTTTCTTTGTCAGAAATCATAACAGGCTTTTTTTTTTTTTACTTTAACTGAATGAAGCATAATAGATTCTGCTCCAGAGCTTTATTTTAACTCTGCATGTGTTTTTTTGTTTCAAGTGCATCTTTAGTTAACAACATATTTTAATTCTGGTTTCTAATACATTATACTATCTGCTTTCATTTTATGAGTGAGTTCATTGTATTTACACTCACAGTTACGATTACTGAATATTTCTCTCTATCATTTTTCTTCTGTTTTTCCTTCTCTCTCACGTTTTTAGCCTATACCTCCTCAAAAGTATGTTTTGTTTCTGACCAATGACTCACTTAATCTGATCTCACTTCTATTATCCCATGTCTCTTATCCCCTTCTCTTCCTGCTTTCCTATTGGGTAAGATGTACTTCTATAACCAACCCATTTTTTCCCCCTGTTTGAGCCAATTCTGATTACAGTGAGGTTGAAGCATTGCTCAACACTTTTCCACCCCTCCATTCCATATTACCCTCCAATATAAAAGCCCTGCCTTACACCTCTTCTATGTGAGAAAAAAAGTTCCCCATTCTACTTCTCCCTTCCCCCTTTTCCAAGTGCATCTCTCTTTCTCATCTCTTCATTTTATGGTGATCATTCTAAAATAATTGACTCACTCACACCCTCTGTCTAGGTATACTCCTTCTAACTACTCTAATAATCATAAAGTTCTTAGGAATTACATGTATCACCTTCCCATGTAGGAATGTAAGCAGTTTAAAATTATTGAGTATTTATGATTTCTCTTTCATATTGATCTTTTTATGCTTCCCTTGAGTCTTCTATTTGAATAATGTCAAATTTTCTATTCACCTTTGGTCATGTCTTCAGAAATATTTAGAAGTCTTTAATTTCATTAAATATCCATTTTCCTCTGAAGGATTATACTCACTTATGCTGGATAGATTTTTCTTGGTTGTAATCCTAGCTCCTTTGTCTTGAGAAGTATTTTCCATGCCCTCTACCCCTTTAAGGTGGAAGTTACTAAATCTTGTTTGATCCTGACTATAGCTTAATGTTATTTGAATGTTTTGTTTTGTTTTTTTGCTGGCTGTCTGTAATATTTTCTCCTTGACTTGTTAATTCTCAAATTTGGTTATATTTCTAGAAGTTTTCACTTTGAGATCTCTTTCAGGAGTTGATTAGTTGGTTCTTTCAATTTCTATTCTACCCTCTAAATCTATCAATGCAGTTTTCCTTCAACTCCTTTAAGTATTTATTATCTCTTTTTTTTCTGACCATGGCATTTGGGTAGTGTAATAATTCTTAAATTACCTATCCTGGATACACTTTCTAGTTCAGCTGTTTTCCATATTAGATATTTCACATTTTCTTCCATTTTTTTTATTCTTTTGACAGCTTTATTGCATCTTGATGTCTCAAGGAGTCATTAGTTTATACTTGACTAACCGATTTTTTAAGAAATTCTTTTCTTCATTTTGTACCACTTTGTCCATTTGGTCAGTACAGCTTTTTAAGGATTTCCTTTCTTTAGTGAATTTTACGCTTTTTAAAAATAATTTAGCCAATTCTGTTTATTAAGGTGTTTTTTTCCAATATTTTATGCCTCTTTTATCAAGTTGTTAATTCTCTTTTCATATTTTTTCTTGCCTCACTCTCATTTATTTTCCCAATTTTTTCTTGTACCATTCATCTCTTTTTCAGTGGATTTTTTCCCCCAATTTGGTCAATTGTATTTTTTAAGGAATTGCTTTCTTAAGTGAATTTTTGTCCTTCCTTTTCTAAGCTGTTACCTCTCTCTTGAGTGACTCTCAGTTCTTTTCCTATTTCCTAGTTTCTTCTACTTCTCTTATTTTACTTTCAAAATCCTTCTTGAGCTCTTCCAAGAAGGCTTTTTTGGCTTGAGAACTATTCATATTCCTCTTTGAAGTTTCAGATGTTGGTATATTGACAATGTTGCCTTCCTCTTCTGAGTTTTTGTTTTGATGTTCCCATTATAACTTTCTGTGATTAGTGTTTAGTTTTGCTTCTTGCTCATTGTTTTTGCCTACTTTCACGACATTTAAAGTTGAGCTCTCCTGCTGGAGCACAGGGACACTGTCCCAAGTTTCTTCTGCTGAAGGTCAAGGACTTGGTCACTGGCTTTCCTCACTGGGGCCTCAGGTGCTGACAGCTGGAGGCTATAGGGGTCCTTGTGATAGTGTCTGGCATATGCCGAGGCTAGGTGGCTTTTGTTTCTTGGTTGTTTTGGGTTGCTGTTTTGTTTTGGTTTTTTTTTGCATTTTGTCAGGGTTCCACTGAAGCACATGGAAGTCTGGCCCCTACAGGATGCCTGGGCTGCAATGAAGAACCTGAAAGTCTGGCAGCTGGAGGATGCCCATCTGCCCTGGGCTGTGCTGAAGCTGGTGGATGTCCAGTCACTGGAGAATGTCTGCTCACCCAGGGCTGCACTGAAGCAGGTGGTACTTCTCAGAGTTGTAGTCTGCCACTTCCCCTGGCTATGCTAAGGCATGATGGGAGGTCCTGGTGTTGCTGTTTGCATGCTCCATCACACTTCGGCTTAGGATCTCCTAATGGTTTGCTGAGGTGGGACTTGCTGCTGGCTCGTTGGGAGACTTCCTGTCCTGGACTATGCTCCCCTTTTATCTGAGTGAGATGGACCTTTCTTGGTGATACTCCAAGTCTCCCATTCTAAAAGACTGTTCCACCCTGTCTTTCTACTGGCTCCACTCTTCCAGGATTTGTTCTGAGATACTATTTTGTTTCACAAAAGTGAATATGGAAGAGCTACTGTGAATTACTTCCTACTCTGGCATCCTGGCTCCCAGAAGTCCTCATCTCTTTCTTTAACTATTCTGGGATTTCTTGTTTTGTTTAGGTCCAATAAACATTTTTCTTTTGGCTTTTGATTATAGCTGTTTTCACATTGTTGTCTTCTTCCGAATTTATTCCTTAGGCTTCCCAGCCACTGTAGAAGCTTTTTATGCATACAGGTTTTGTTGTTTATTCATTTTTCCAGTCTATTTTTTACCTTGATTTTTATCTAAAATTGAACTCCGTTCCCCTGTGGGTGGGGTGGCAATGCCCTGGGCTTCGGCTTTTTTGTGCTGCTGTTTTCAGAGCTAGTTCTGGTGGTACACAATTTTCCAATGTTCCTAAGATGGAGTGAGGTGTAGTCACTGCTCTCCAGGTCTTCACTCTATTCTTTACCCAGGAATCACCCCTTCTCTCTTGTAACCACAAGACCTAGCTCTTCTCTCTGCTTTGGAAGTGTGATCCAGAACTAAAAATGGGCAATAGAGCTGTCAATCAACACTAGCTATACCAGTGCTAGCAAAGGGGCCCCTGTAATCTCTTTCTGACCAGTTATCTGAAATCTCTGCAGTCTTTGGGCTAAGAGCTCTGGAAACCACTACTGCCACTGTAAGGTCTATTGCTATTGCTGTTGCTGTTGCCATGCTTTGAGGTGGCTCTCATCCTGGTATCACAGAGCTCTCTGGCTCACTCCCAAGTTGTCACAAGCTGGAAAAATGTCTCATTCCAAACTTATGTTGGCTCTGCTTCTCCAAAGTTTGACTTTAAGTATTATTTTAAAGGTGTTTAGAGGGGGTGCTGATGGATTTCAACTGTTGTTGCCTGTATTCCACCATCTTGGCCCTTCCTCTCACTTCTTGACTTTTAAGTGATCTCTCAAATCACATTGACACTGTCCCTTTGAGAACAATGACAATGGAAGAACAAATCATATCCAGACGTAGGAGGAAAATAGACCTAATGACAATTCACTTGAACCTAAAAGCTCTTCAAATTCCATTACATATAGAATGCCAAATTTGTCTCAATTTCTGAATTCAGAAAAGAGTTAAAATTTTTTGCCTGTGGAACAATGTGATAATTTTCACCCCACGTGTCAAGTAAAAAGGCAGTCATAGAGTGAATTGGATCTTTACTCAAATTTAGCAACTTGACCTCATATTTGGTGTGAAAAGTAAGAATGATTCAAAAAGCATCGTTACTTCAAACATCAGAAATTCAGAGTTGGCAGGCACCCCTCAGGTCACCTTGTCCAGGTATGCTTGAACAAGAATCCCTCTCTAGTACCTTTCACAAGCTCTTTAAGATCATGAAGACCTCTTGCAGGCATATAACAAGAATGAAGAATGTACATTGGCTGACATTTTTGTCATTTTGACTTTTTTCTAAAGGAAATACAAAAACAAAATAGTTGATATTCTTTTTAAAAAAATATAGACAGTTTCCCTAGCTTCAAGATGCAACTCAAGTCATATCTTCAGTGGGAGACACTTCCTCCAACAAGGTTACCCATTTAACTGCTTTGCTTCTATGTTCTATATACTTACATATTTATGTTATCTCCCCTATTAGAGTGTGAGCTCTTGAAGCCAGAGATTGATTTCTCCTTTATCTTTCTATCCTTTGCACTTAATACAGTACCTAGCACATATTAAGCATATAAATGCTTAATAAATTCTTCTTGACTGCTTGTTGGCAGAAGGCAAAATCCACATGTTACCTCTGGGATGAAATGAAACTTCAACCACTTTCTTTTTTGTTCCCAAATCCTAGTATAATATTGTGTTCTTGGCATTAGACAACTAACAAGAGAGATTTCCCAGGAATAAACCACCAATTTATCTTGTTTCTATAAAGATGCGGCCTGACAATAGCTAAAATAAAATAGATTTAGAGAAGAAAATAAGCAATAAATGAGTTTGAGATGTCCACAGGTCCTGCATCTCCTAAAATTATCTTAAATGAATTTCCTTTTGTTTCAAAACCCAAGACCCTACTTCAATCAACCCTCAGTTATTCAGTGACTGACTATCCAATTTGTTCACTACCCAGGCTATTTGTCAGTTCTTTCTATATAAATTTTGTCCATATGGAGAAGTGGCCTGACTAGATAAATCTGTTTGGGCCAAAGGTTTAATTAGAGCCAATTGAAACTGTCGGCTAAAAAGGATTTAGGCATTATCTCTGGATTGAACTGTCTATTCCATCCTTATATTCTGTTATCACCAAATCAAGACTTGGTTTTTCTTTAAAGTAATAAAAATAAGGAAACAAAACCAAGAATTAATGTAAAATAATGGTGCAGAAACATCATAATGATACCTAAAATTCTAAAATGAGCTGAAACTTGTGAAGAATACTAAAAACAATAAAAAGACTTCCAATATTTTGGGAGCAAAAAGAAGGCTAAGGAAGGGGAAAATGCATCAACTACTTTGGACAGATAGACTAATTTGAAAAGACAACAGAGAAGGACTGCTTAACTTAAATTTCTCTCCACAATCCTCCACAAAAAAAATGATTATTTCAATCAGAAAAGTGTTTTGAGGTGGAAAGAGGAAACATATTTAGCTTTCACTGAAGTCAATAGATGTACAGATGTTCATTTGGAAACATTATGCTTCCTTCTGCACAGAGATAACAATGTACATCCTAACATAGCCTACTTTTATTCAGTGATACTCTAAATACTAAACAAATTGGAGAGAACTGCTCCCAGCAAGGAGTAGATATGACTGTCTTCGGGGCCCTGATATATGCAACATCAGTTTCCCAGGGCACATATCTTTCAGACTTATATAGTCACAAGTCAAAATATGGTACCACGTCTATGTCTCTGTCTTGACTGACTTGGTTGCAGGGTTTTGCAGGGGGGTCATGGCTTCTGAGGTATCAACACCATCACTTGTATCAATATCTACAACTTTGCTAAGAGCTGTTTAATAAAAAAGAGAAAGAAGAGTAGAAATGAAGAACTTTGTATTTCTCCATGTTAAATTTCATCTTGTAAGCAGTTTTAGGTCAGTCTTCTAGTCAATGGACCTTTTGAATTTTGAATCAGTCACATTAACAAGTACCAAGAAACTACTATTAATATTTTTTTTAATTATAAAGAGTGAAGTAGTTGTCTAATTTTAAATAGGGGTAAAATACATTCAATAAATTACAAACCAGTGACATTTACATTTCATCTAGGACAAAATTTTGGAATATGTTGATGTCTAAACATATACTTTTGGGGCACTTAAAAAGAAATAGTGATTACTAGAAGCCGAATTAGATTTTCCTAACATACACCAATTTAAATTAATTTCATACCGTTTTTATTTATTTATTATTCTTTTTAAAATTAATTTTAAACTTAAATACTAAAACTTAAATACAAAATTAGAAAAGAAAAAAAAAGCATTGCCAATGTGCACAGTAGAATGTAAGAGAGGACTCAAAATATACAGTAACAAATTTCCATTTCAAGAAAGCCCATATAATAAATATTACTTTTTTACTTTGTTCTTTTTCCCCCTTATTCCTCCCCTCCCTCAGGAAGGCATGGAGACACAAACACACACACCCATACATACATATACACACACTTATAAATATACACAAACATATATACATATACACCCATATACAAACACATATCCATACATATACTTATATATCTATAATCATATTCATATATAGATATATACATTTGCATGCATCTATTTAAAATGTACTGTATTTGTCTGTCTTCTGTTTCACTGAGAATGGATAACATCTTCCTTCTTAAATCTGGTCTATCCATATTTTTCTAAGTTCAGCAACACATTATTTCCTACACCACAGCAATATTTCAACCTTATACTGTTTAATTGTTTTAAATAGTCTAATATAATATTGATTAATATGGGTGATATATAGTGTTGTTTTCCTATTTTTCTCTTTTAATTATCTATTTTAGTTTTAAATTTGTCTGAGATCATGATACTAATGCACTTTTATTCCTAATAAATTCTACTCCTGATCTTTATTTTATGTTTGTATGTATTTCCTATTTCCTATCCCTCCTGACTTCTCTCTTTTACTTCTACCCAATATCTTGCCCTCCTACCTTTCCACTCCAAAAATCCCTCCCTTATCCTCTCCTTCCTCCCTTTCCCTTTATCCTATTGTTTCTATCTGAATTTAAAAGACTTTTATATCCTTCTAGTTTTATACATATGTATGTATGTATGTATGTATGTATGTATGTGTGTGTGTGTGTATGTATTGTTTCCTCTTTAACCCATTCCCAGTGAGAGGAGGGTTCCAGAACTACCAGCTCTCCTCTACCATCTAATTCCTCTGTGTCAGTTTTTCTTCTTTCACCTCATTTGTGCTAGATAATTAACCTTTATTTATCTTTTCCTGCATGGTCTTACTTTTTAGAATCACATCATATTCAGGTTTACTCCAATCTTTTTTTTTGAACTATCCAATTATTAATAATAATCTTAGAAATATGTTTTGCATTTCGTCATATAAAAAGTAAACAGTATGTCCGTATTAGGTTCCTTGTAATTACTCTTTGATATGTACCTAATATTTCTCTTGAATCTTCTATATCAAATTTTCTATTAAATTCAGGTATGTTTTTTATAATAAATACTGAAAATCTGACAATTCATTGAATGTCCTTTTTTAAAGTCAGAACTATGTTTCAGTCTGCTGGATATATTTTTGTCCACAATCCCAGTTCTTTGCTCTTCAATATATAGTGTTTCAAGATATGTAGTCTTTTAGTGTCACCACTTCTAGGTCTTGTGTGATTCTAATTGTGACTTCACCATATTTGAATTTTTTAACTATGATATTCCTGTAGGTTTTCCTAGTAAGATCTCTTTCAGGTGTTGATCCATGGATTTTTTCTATTTTTACTTTCTACTATTGTTCTAACTGTTCAGGACAATTTTCTTTAATTATTTCTTATTGTATCACGATTCTTTTTTGGATTATAGCTTTCAAGTAGTCTGATTATTCTTCTTTTCTCTTTTTGATATGTTCTCCAAGTCAGTTGTTTTATTTATGAGATGTTTCACATTCTCTCCCATTTGTTCAATCTATATATTTTATTATTTCTTGGTCTCTTATAACTTCACTGTCTTCCTCTTGCCCAACTCTAATCTACAAATAGTCATTTTCTCCCCAATATTTTGTATCTCCTTTTCCAATTAATTGACTTTCTTTTCACAATTTTCTTGTTTTCTTGGATTGTTCTTTTTTTCACAACTTTTTCTTCAATATCTCTCATAGGATTTTTAAAGTTTTTTTTTAAGTTCTATGAATTATTTTTGGGCAGGTGACCATTTGACATTACTCTTTGAGGTATGAAAGGTTTTTTTGTTTTTGTTTCCTTGGTTTTTTTTTTTTTTTTCAGTATCCTCCCCTGGAGATGAATGAACCCTGGTCTTCTCTAGTTCCATAGTAACTTTCTATAATTGGGTTCTTTCTTCTTTGCCTACTCTTTTTTTGTTTTTGTTTTTGTTTGTTTGTTTTAATAGCTTATTATTATAATCATCTCTAGTTCTGGAGTGTGGGGAATGGTGCCTCTGGTTCAAATACTCATTCAGTTCTCCACTCTGGCCTGGAACCAAACCCAAAAACTCCATAAGAGTTTTTTTGCTTTTACATTTGGATCGTCATTGCTTAGTACCATGCCTGACACATCAAGTGTTCTATAATGTTAATTGGTTGATTGATCAAACCACAATATCTATAGAGTTTTTCTAACTAAACAAATTGGCACCTGCCCTCCAATAGCTTACATTCTATTAGCTCATAGTGTACTTCTTATTTAATATTCCTGGTGTAGGTTAGAGTCAGGTCATATGCCAATCTATGCAGTGACACAGACCTATACAGAGGCATTGCAAGGCTATTTCCAATACACCAGTCAGGAATTGCATCAATGACTTGTATGAAAATATGGAGAGGATGCTTACACTTCCTCTATTTAGACATTAAAATGATTTTTCTAAAGTAGAATGTCTGTCCATGACATTCCCCTAATTCAATAAACTCCAGTTCCAACACTTGTAGAATCAAATGCAAAATGTTATATTTGGCATTCGAAGCTCTTCAAAACCTAGCCTTGCCTCCCTTTCCAGTTTTCTTACACCTTACTGTTTCTAGCACATACTCTTTGATCCAGTAACTTGGGTATCCTTGTTGTTCTATAGCTTCAAGCATTTTCTCTGGTTTTCCCTCTTCAACTCTGCCTACTGATTTCCATGGCTTTCTTTAAGTCACATTAAAATCCCATCTTTCACAGGAAACCTTTCTCAGTGCCTCTTAGTTCAACCTTCTCTGTTAACTGTTTCTGATTTATCCTGTATGTAACTTGCTTTGTACTCCTTGAGGGCAAGAACTTTATTTTGCCTCTTTTATGTATTCCCAGTGTTTACCACAGCACCTGGCACATGGTAGATACTCAATAAATTTTGATTTATTGATATATTTAGCAACTATGAAGATGAAGCTAATAGGGGACATTAATTCAGTAGGTGACTACTTCAAGATTTAAGAAGATCCATTGGCTAGAAGATTGACCTAAAGCTATTCACAAGATGAAATTTGATGTAGAGAAATTTAAAGTTCTCCATATTCTTTTCTTCCTCATTTTTATTAATCATCTCTTTGCTATAAGGGATGGCTTTCTGAGGGGGAGGAGAGGAAGGATACATGTGGGAGTCTAGGTAATGTAGAAAAAGGTATCAAATATTGATTAATAAAAATTATTTGATATTTTTAAAAAAAATCAGTTGCCTAAGTACGGAATGACAAAGACCTTGCTTAATAGTAATTCAAGTACAAAATTCATTATGAATATCCAGTGTAATGTGCCTACTAAAAGAAAAAGCCACTTTACATTGCATTTCATTCTACTATATGCCAGTGTGATAACATTGGGAAGACTGCGCTTAATTCTCAGTATCATATTTTAAGTGGGACATCAACAAGCTGGGGTAGGGAAAGGATGTGTAAATGTCTCATAACCAAGTCTCATATGGCAGAGTGGGGAAAAGTAATGATGATCTTTAGTTTAAATAAAGGAAGATTTAGTGGGATGGGGAGCCTAAAACCCCTGGACTCAGATTAGCCAAACATGTTCAATGTATAGATTTGAAATGTTGGACACCATGATTAAAATATGTATGCTTTAAGCCTATAATGTAAGCACATTGCTATCCACTAACAATCAAGTCTATGAATCCCTCTGGGCAGCCTGGTGTTTGTTCTCTGGCCTCTTGTCTTCCATAGGCTACATCTTTAGAAATCAGTCCATTCTTTACCTATTCTGAAAGGATCATATATTTAGAGCAGGAGGGGATCTTAAAGGCCATTTAAGTCATATCCTTCATTTTACTGCTGTAGAAACTGTGGTCCAGAAGTGGTAAAATCATTAGTCAAAAGTGACACATGCAACATGCTGTTAAGCCTGAACTCAAAATGCCCTCTAATTTCAAATCCAGTGCTTTTTCAGAATGCCATACTCCCTGTTTACCTATACTTCTATTCACTACTGGACAAATATCTCATCTTTCACCATTTCTTCACTCCATTATATGTCTCAGAATAACGTTGTTAGGTCAATTGACTTGTTTGTTTCTTTAATCAGGAAAAATTCTAGGAGCACTACATTAGACCCAAATCATGTACAGTAAAATTCTTACTAGCCCAGGTCATCCAATAATTAAAAGTTCTAGTCACAATCACTTAAGTCAAGAAGGATTTAATCATTAGACTATCCAAAAATAGGTTAATCTGAAACAAGAGGCATATATTTTCTGTGGACTTAGATCGGTATCTCCATCTAAAGCAACTAAGTTCTCTGAGGACAGGAACCATGTTATTTCTAACTTTGTATCCCTAGAGTTTTAGTATAGTACTTCTTATAGAGTAGGCATTTAATAAACACTTATGGATTAATTAATGTATTGATTTTTAAAGATCTCTTTTTTCTGACTTCTTTACAATTCTACTACACATTTTACTAGTGAAGAAGTTAAGGGAATACGTCATCCAATTCACTTACAAAATGATGCTCTGGAATAAGTTGTTCCAAATTACTTCAGCTGCTTTCCTTAACCTTGAAAATTTCCTGTCAACATTTAAGAGGATTAAAGTGTAAGTAAGGATTTTTTTCCAAGTTGGTTTTAAAATAGCTGAACTTTCCTCCTTAAATAGCTAGTGGACATCCTCAGAAGCAGTAGCAGTATTTATCTTAGACCTATGTCCCTATATGTACAAGACACAACTTCAAGAGCTAGGGTAGGGGTAAGGGATAGAAACTTATTTCTCATGTTGTTTATTTGTTTGGGAACCTAAAGTATACATTTGAATTGTAAGGGAGTTTATTAAAGCTTAATTCCAATGTTAAGAGGCAGCTAAGCAATACAGTGGCTAGAGTCATCACTGGGAGTCAGGAAATCCAAAGTTAAAATCTTACCTTAGATAGTTAATACATTCATGACTCTGGCCAAGTCACTTAACTTGTCTGCCTCAGTTTCTTTTTATGTAAAATGCAAATAATAATAGCACTTACCTTCCAGGGCTGTTGTGAGGATCAAATGAGATTAACATGTAAATGCTTTGCAAACCTTAAAGTTTGTATAAATGCTATCTATGCTTTTGAAAGGGGCAGTTAAGTGGCATAGTGGATAGAGTGCTGTCCCTTGAGTTAAGAAGACCTGAGGTTAAAATTGGCCTCAGACACTAGCTGTGTGACTTATTAGCAAGTCAGTTAATGTGTTTGCCTTCGTCTGGAAAATGAACTGGAAAAGGAAATGTCAAATTACTCCAGTATCTTTGCCAAGAAAACCTCAAATGGGGTCATGAAGAATCCAATATGACTGAACAACAACATAATTTTGAACCTTAGATTTGCTAATTCTCTTCTCTTCTACTCAATAAGCATTTAAGAAGTTCCTAGAATGTTCAAGGAATTCACTGTGCTACATTCTATGAACATAAGAAAAAACTAAAATTCCCTTTCTTACTCTCAATGTACTTCCTCCTTCACATTCCAGTATTAGTCTAGGACTAGTCTAGAATTACCTATACCAGCTAATGTTGAACCAATTGTTAAACTTTACTGCGAGAATTCTTGTCTCGAAAATTAGCAAACCACATATGTCAAGGATTGATTTGTTGTTTTGTTGATTGTCCAGACTTAAGAAAGAAACAGAGAAAATTTTAATAAGCTGATTAAACTTAAAAGCATATTTGTGTGTATATGTCTGTGTATATTCAGAGAGCTGGGTTTAAAGATAATTTATTTTTAATTGATGGAATAAAACAAGCATTTCCATAACAATATAATTTTTAAAAAGATAATTACACATGAAACTGCAAATCTATTATGCACAGCATGCTATTTCTTTTAAATATATAATAAAGTTATCATGTAAATTTCTTTTTTTCCCTGGTTATTAAACATTTAATGGAACACATATCCCTTAACTGCACTTCTTACACATAAGACAGAATTATGTAGTGGAAGAACTGATGAATATGAAGTCAGATTGGACATTGGTTTGACCCCTACCTCAGAAACTTAGCAGTTATGTGACAGTGCTTGTCACAAACTTTGTGTCTCAGATTCTTTACCTCTAAAATGAGAGTTAAATTCAAACTGTCAACCCCCTTGACTTTTGTAAATATGTGTGTATGTATATGGATATAAAATAATGTTCTTATAAACAGTGGTATAGAGGAACCAGCTCTTATGAAAGTCAACTATTTAATTTTTACTAGGACATTTATAACTTGAAATTGGCAAATGCCATAAATCAGGGCTTCATCTAGAATTTTGTTGATTATCTGGATGTAGATCAAACTTAGAAATGTGTTGTGCATTTTTGTTTTTGTTTCTATGGAGAGGCAATTGTTAAACATTTACTAATGTACCACAGCTTATAAACCTTAAAGTGACACAGGAATGACTTCTTATTGTAACCTGAAGGATGCCTTCTTGTCCTTATTTGTTATAGAGATGATTTTATACATAGTCTCTATAGATACCTTTGGAGTCATATGACCTAGATTTGAATTCCAGTTCTGCCATTTACTAACTGTTTTACTTTGAGCCAGTTATTTAACACTAAGTTTAATCATCTGTGAAATGAAGTGATTGGAAACTTAAAACTATTAAAAAATGAGTGTTGCAAAATTGCAAAGAATAAGCTTAGTCTGAAAGAAGATATATGAGAAGATACCTTCTCTAACGCATCACTTTGCAAATGAATGTGGTGGAGGGGGAATCTATGGGAACAATATATAGTGTCAGGTTCTTTTTTCTGTATTGATTAATTTTACTGATACTATTTTTTCTCTTTTTTATTAAACATCTCTTTGCTATGAAGGATAGCTTTCTGAGGAAAAGGAAAGGAATGGTATACATGAGGATCTAGGCAATGTAAACAAAAAAAGAAATTAATAAAAATCTACTTTAAAAAGCAAGAATCAGAATAAGTTATCTCTAAGGCCGTTTTCAGCTTTCAAATCCTGCCATTTAGTAGACTGGTCGTAGGGAACTTTAAATAATTAATAAAAATTTTCTCAGTACCCAATGAATAGATTTTATAAGGCTTAGGAATAACAAACCCAGGACACCTAATAATGGCCGATATTTATGTAATGCTTTACACACATTATTTCCTTTGATTATCATAATTACCCTTCAAGGTAAACAAAAGTGTTACGTTACCACCATTTTCAGGGGGAGAGCTTTAAGGTTTGTCTTTGATCAAATAGTCAATAGGTAGTGGAGGCAAGAGTTAAACTCAATTCTTATTCTTTCATCATGTAACATACTATAACTCTATCATATCTCCCTACATATTTTTTGCTTAGGTTGGAAAATAAACATTGACTACCTATATACTCTTCTGAGGATTCACACAGTCATTGTTCTAATTCCCACCCTCATCATTTCTCACCTACATGTAGGCAATGGCCTCTTAAGCTGTCTCCCTGTTTTCAGTCTCTCCATTCACTACTCTTTCCAACACTCAACTGTCAAACTAATTTTCGCAAGCCAAAAGTAGGACCATGTTAGCCCCTTATGCAGAAATTTTCTGTAACTCACTATTTTCTCTAGGATAAAAGACTAACTCCTTAACCTGACACTTAAAACACTCCCCAATCTGGCTTCATTTCCTGCCTTTCCACACATTTAATATTACTCCCCTTCATGAATTCTACATTCTAAGCAAATTACCATACTTGCTAGTCCCACAACTTAACATGCCATCTCATATCCATTCTTCTCCACAGTGCTAAAGTGAATTTCCCACTCAAATCTACCTTTTCAAGTCCATAAGGATCAGCTCAGGTTCTTCTTCGGACCTAAGGCCTTTCTTGATGTCTATGCTCACTCCTACCCTATCCCTGCCAAGCCACTAATCTTTTCTTCCTTCTGAAATTATTTGGTATTTACTTATCTCTGTACATGGTGGCTCCATAAGAATACACAGAATATGGTTGTGATGGTTCCTGCATATGTCCCAGCCTGCATATGTCCCAGCTCATATTCTATGTGCATCTCTAATTGTTGCCCCCAAAAGAATGTAAACTCCTTGAAGGACAAGACAAATTTATTTATGTTTTCTTTGTATCACCAGTGTCTGGAACTGGGCTTGTGCTTTTATCAACTTAAGGGAATCATGGTATGGAAATTTCCTCTACTTATGCAGGTCAGCAATTCCTTTATAATTTATGGCCTTATAATGTTTTCTGGGGCTCTGAAATGCTAAGTAATTACCCATTTTCACATAGCTATTGTATGAATTGTAATAAGTAGAACTTGACTGGACTACCAGATACCAGATACCTCTATCTTTTTCTGTGTCATGTTGCCTCTAAGGATTCATTAAAAATGTCCATTTAAAAGAATATTCTTTATTTGCATTTCAGACTCTAAGCAAACAAATAACCAGAATTTACTAAGGGGCTTCATATTTCAGTGACTCCTCTAAGTGTTGATGATACAACGATAGCAATGATTACTACACTACTACTCCTACTACTGCTACTGCTACTACCAACAATAATAATAACTAAAATTCACATAGCACATACTATTTTATAGGCTAGGTCATTTACCATTATTACCTCTTTTGATTCTTACAACAGCCCTGGGAAGTAGGTGCTACTATTACTTCCATTTTACTAATGAGGAGACTGAAGCAAGCAGACGTTGAATGACTTGAGTTACTTAGTCAATAAGTGTCTAAGGCTCGATTTGAATATAGCAAAAACCAAAACATTTCCTGTTCTCAGGGAGGTTACATTCTATCACAGGGAACATCATGTAGACATATGAAAGGTAATAATTTTATTTTTTACTTGTACACACATATGTCCACATACATGTATGGTGTGTGTATGTATATGTATGTGTTTATTGTATCTATACAGGATAAAGGAGAGGACCAAATAAGCAAGGATCAAAGTAGAGCTATAGAAAATCAATATCACTTCTACTTAATCTTAACAAAAAGACCAAGAACTTGTCCTATTAATTATTCTGGAACAAAAATCCTACTCACTGAGAAAAGGGTACCCAAGGTGGCTTTTTATGCTACCTAAATTAATCAACAGATATCCTTTACTCAGCTGAATGCTACACTATGCTGCTGTTGATTAGGAAAACAAATGTTTAACAAAGCAAACTTTATAAAGGTTTATGTCTATGGAATGAAAGAGAAAAATCCTTAAAGCCAACTGCTGATAGACTCTTGCTTTCCCAAGACAATGAATGGGAAATTATTTTCCACAGGAAATTCATTAAAAGGGAGAGATCTCAAAAAACACCAGTAATTTCAGCCAGCAGAAAGAATATCAGGAGGTTTAATACAAAGCTAAAGAAATCGAAGCTACTGAGAGCCACTCCACAATAAACCCTCCAGGGGCCAGGAGGTGACAGTGCAGATGGGAAACGTGCTTTCATTGAGCCTCTGATAAACCAAAACTCTACTCTTTCAAGACTGAGCATTAGATTCTCATTTGATGAGAGGTACATCCTTCTCTACAGAGCAGTCTGACATTTTTGTCATAGGCTGTTTTGGAGTGTGCTTTTAGCTAATCGATGTGGACTCACCTTCAAAGCTCCAGTTAATCCTCTGCTTAGTGAAGTTGGTAGATTGAATTTGCTTAATCGCCTTTAATGGAAGTTATTGAACTTCTCTCACTCCAGAGTTCAGTGCCTGAACATGAAAATAAGGTTCATTATCAACATAGGTTTACAGATGGTGGGTAAATGGAATGCTGAGATTCTCACTGGCAGGTCAATGGAGCCCTGGGATTCTTAACTTGAAAGAGTTTCACTTAAAACTCTTAAGATAGAAATCTCACTACCACCCGGCACCATAGGATCTTAGTGTTATAAAGGAATCCAAAATCCATCTGGTTCAACTCACACCCAAACAAGAATCCTATCTATAACATCCCCAATAGTTACTCTTTGAAGATCCACTTCAAGACCCCTAATTGTTTCTTATGCAGGAAAGCATGTGATATTTGGATCAGAGGAGGTGGATTTGAATTTTTCCTCACCCCTTATAGTCTGTGTGAGTCATTTGGGCAAGTCATCTAAATTTTCTAGGTCCTAATTTCACACTAGAAAGATGAAGATGTTGGGCCAGATGACAACTAATGCCTTTTCCAGCTCTAAAACTTTGCTCCCTTGATCCTGTGACTGACTGAATGAATGAATGAATGAATAAAAGTTATTAAGCATTTACTATGTGCTAAGAATAGGAGAAACAAACAAAGAAGTGAAGGAGTTCTCTGTCCTCAAAGAACTGAAGGATTCCTCAAAGAGTCCTAAGGTGACCTTGGGTTTTGGAGTTGTTGTGTACATATTTTCCACATGAACAAAACATATTGTAACCTCTCTTAAGAGGCTAAAATATAAGTGAGACTGAAACACAAATACATGGATACACATGTATTTAAGGCATACCATATTTTATGCAAAACTTATATTTCTGAGAGATTTTGTTTTAAATCAAGTCATTATGTATGTCCTAAAGAATTCACTGTTTTAAATTTTATTGATATATTTTGTTTTTGTACCTCATTTATTTCCAAATTTTTCACCCCCCTTGCCTATACCAATGAACTATCACTCCAATAATGAATAAAAATATGTGGGAGAAAAATAGTTCAACAAAACCAACTAGAACGTCAAATGAGTCAGATACTATTTGCAACTTCCATACCAGTAATACTCTACCTCCTACAAAGAAGGGAGGGAATTTCATTTTCTCTGGTCTCTTCTAGGGTCATGTTCCTCAATTATTCTAGTTACAGAGAGTTCAGTTTCATTTTGTTGTTTTGTTTTTGTTTTCATTGGGAATATGATATTTAAAAAAAAAAGCAGCGAAATCACATATAACTTGAAATGTCCTTTATTTCCATCAGCAAACACTTTTTAATGTTCCATCTCCCATCTCAATGATTTTGTATTGACTGCCTCCCATGAAAAGAATGATCTCCCTTCTCATCTCCACTTCTTAAACTCCCTGCCTTCCTTAAACCTCAGCTCAAATTCTATCTTCTGAAATTGGTCTTTCTTGAGCTGCCAAACTGCTCAGTTCCTTTATGTCTAGGCTATCATCTACTCTGTATGTCTGACCCTAGAAACCTCATTTAAATTTAGTTTCTTCATCCATAAAATTAGAATTATAATGACACTTACTTCATAAAGTTATTGTATAGATGAAGAAATAATATCTAGCATGTATGTCACTTATGAGTATATACACATATATGTACATGCATGTGTACATATGTGTATATGTATATTTATATAACTTTAAGTTTTGCCAAGGACTACACACACATTATCCTACTTGATCATTTTTTTATCATTTGATCAAATGATCAAAAGGGATAATATATGTAAAGTGTCTTGCAAAGCTTAAAGTTCTCTATAAGCTCTAGTCATTAGTTTGTATCTTTTATGTACCTATTTATTCATATGTTGTCTTCCCCATTAGAATGTAAACTCCTTGAGGGCAGCAAGTATTTTTATTTTCTTAACAACAGCAGGGTTTTATACAATGGCTAGCACAGAAGATGCTAATAAATATTTGTTTATTGATTGATCAATGGGTGTTCAGAATGAGACACAACACCTTTCTTAATGAAAGTGACTATATTTCTGTGAGACTAAATAGTACATCTCAGCCAGAAAATAAAATACTTTAAAGTTGAAGGGAATCTTAGAGATCAAATCTGATCCTCTCTTTTTATTATCTATAGGAGAAGTTAAGTGACAGTAGCAAGTTTCTGAGAATCTTCTGGCTCTTGGTAGAGAGTTAGAACAAAACATTTTGCTAAAACCAAGTAAAACCTAATGTTGGAAAACATCAGTGTTTCTGTATTTCTTTTTGAAATCACTGTTCTACTATGCCTTCCAACAGTGCAAATGACAACATAATCACCTCTTGTCATTTGGCCCAAATTCTCCTAAAATCTTCCATCGGGGATATACTCAGTTCACTAAAAGTCTCCCTTTTTTTCACCCTCCTCTTTTCTCACCCCATAACTAACTTCTCTTTGCCTCCTTTACCTCTTGTTTTCAGAAGAGGTCAAATTCATATGACAAAATACATTATCCACAGTTCACATTCACTTTTCACATTATGCTTTTTATATCACTTCTTGTGTATATATAATTACTGGTTGAAGTTTAACCTACTTACTCTGCTTTGCTTCTCTATTGTCCTTCGAACCTCTTACAGAAATGATAAAGTGAATTGGACTAGGTGTGAAAATGAATGGTATTTGAAAGAAGAGAGAGAGAGGAGAGAGTGAGAGAGAGAGAGAGAGAGAGAGAGAGAGAGAGAGGAGAGAGAGAAGGAGATAAAGAGGGGAGGGGAAAAGAGAGAGATAGAGTAATTGAGAAGATAGGAGAGAAGAGGACTTATCTTTTTCTGGTGAAGAAGTTATCTTTAGTGAGAAACAGAGCCATCTTTCAAGAATGGAAAGAAGATGAGGCAAATGATAAAAATATGAAGAGATATTGGGGAAAGAAAGAGGGGGAGTTTAGGAAGTTTATATGGATCATCTCAGATTCTCAGGAAAATGTATTTGCTAATTAATTGCTAACTTAATTGCTAAGATCTCCTTCATAGGAGGTGGATGGGGAGCTAGAGAAGAGAAGATTTGGTCTAACTAACCATGAAAAATATCAATAAAAGAGAAATAAAGGAAATACCATGTAGCTTTGAGGGCTCAAGGAGTAACTTTAGTCATCTATTCCTCATTCTCTCCAGTCCCAAAGGAAGAAGCATCCTTATTTTTCATTAAAGCAGACTCTTCCACCACAATTCCATTATATTGTGGTGGATTGACTTTGAGACCATTTGATGATTTCTTCCTGTATCACTGGACAGTTTGAAAGCAGGATTGAAAGAGGTAGGTGCTAAAAGTTAACCAGTACTTAGAGCTAGCAAAGCAAAGAAAATTGAAGAAAAAGAGGTCAAGTGGTTCAAGGTCAGAAAGAAGGGCATTATTGAAATGGCTGACCATACTGTCAAGATTAGATGGAGGGAAAAATGAAACCAGAGTAGAGCCAAGAGGCTGGCAGAATTGATGGAACTGAGGTATAGAGTGGAGAAGGAAATGGCAACGCACTCCAGTATCTTTGCCAAGAAAACACCATGGACAGCATTTGCTTGTAATGGTCCATAGGGTCACAAAGAGTCAGACATGATGATTGAATGACTGAACAACAATAACAATGAGGTAGAGAGAACCCAATAAGGAAAATATAATAGGCTTTTGAGACATGAGGTAGCAAAGAAGTTATATTTAGGCTGTAAAAGAGATTGTAATTAAAGGGAGAGGAAATGTCAAGTTTCACAAGATTGGAGACAGAAATATGTTAAGTGAGGGTGCAGTCCAGTGTGTGACCATCCTGACTGATGGATGAAATACAGTTATCCTTTCCACATTATAATTTTCCCCATTGCATTTTCAATATGTTGGCAATTGGCATAAGAAATTAAATTGGAATTTTGGGAGAGTTTTGTGGAGGCTGTAGATGATACCTAAAAGTCAGCAGATGTCACAGAAAAAGTTTAGAAACTCAGAAATTCATAAAATATATTCATGGTATTGTAAAATATCAATATATTTTATATTTTAATACTATAATAACTCAAACTTCTCTGGTAGAAAGGTAGGGTCAAAAATTTTATGAGGATTTTCCAGATAGTGGGGGGATGACACTCCTAACCCTAAATGTGCAGCAGAAGTTTAGGGGTTCATAGGATTCAAAGATCTCAAGAAACTGTGAGGATAGAATGTCAAAGTGTTTGTTGATGTAGATGCTAAGGATTCTAAGAACAGCTTCAGAAAAGGTAGAAAGAAAGATAGTGAATGAGGTACCAAAGTCATGGAGAAAGCGTAAATTCAACCCCAACCCAATCCCACTCTACAATATGTTTTCAACCAGTCTTACCCTGCTCCCCTTCATATTCTCTATGCTCCAGTCACACTGAATTACTCCACAGATATTACATTTTCTCTGCATTTACTCATCTCTGTACTTTAGCCCATCCTGTTCCCTACATCTGGATTAGATTCTCCCAAATCTCCATCTCTACCTTTCTTCAAGGCATGACTCAGATGGTATCTCCATAGAGAAGCAACATAGCAGGATAAGGATGTGTTGGAGCTAGCAGAACTGGTTCACAAGAACTATTATTAAATTTTCAGTGCAGGCATTTATACCTTGGTAATTGTCAAATGTTACAAATCAGAGCTTGATTTCTTGTTTTGTTGACCTAAGAAAGTGAAGGAGAAAATGTTAATAATGCATACTAAACCTAAAGGTGTGTTGTGTGTATTTTTTTATTTTTCAGAGAGCCAGCTGTTGAATATTTATGAATATACTCCAGCATAGATGGGACAGGAACCCATAGGTTCATTTGTCACCTTTGACATTAACTGTGGTACCTTGAGCAAGTCACTTAAGTTCCCTAAGCCTCAGTTTCCTTATCTGTAAAATGAGGGGATTGGACCATCAATCATTTTCTGATTTCTCTAATCAATCCCTTCCTTCCTCAAATTAGTCATAGCATTCAATCTGGACTTATTTCTCATTCTTATCACACTCTCTCTTATATACCAATTATTTTTGGTCTTGTATCTCTTCCTCATTAGTTGTAAGCTCTTTAAGAGTGTTTGCCTTATCTGTCTTTATAACAGCAGTACCAACTGAGCACAATACTTTGCATGTTCTTTGCTGAATTAAATTGAAATGGACAAGATTGTGAGAATTCCACTGAGTCTTTTTAAAATATTTTTTAATAAATGGAATAATCTCAAAGCAGTACTAAAGTATTAATCTTTCTGAAATTTAAGAAAGAATTTTAAATTCTATCATTTAAGATTAATGAAGAGGAAATTTAATTAAGAAAAGTACTCTGGATCTGATTCTCATGAACAATGAGGCTCTCTGTGCTGCGGTAGAAAACAAAGGGAACCTTGACAAGAAATGGCCATTACCTCTTAGAGTTTGAGCTAGGGTAAAGGAATCATGGCAGAGAACCCTCAAGAACAAAACTCCAAAGACAAAGGGAAACAATTCTGTGGATGACAAAAAATGGAAGTTGTCTGAAAAGACCAATGTTGTACACAGTGAAGTCACTAAGCAACTGTCATTTAAAAATAAAAACAGGTACAGAAGATAGAACCAAGAATAAATGAAAACACAAAAATATGTCCCAAGATTGTAAGAACAGTGTTAAAAATGAAAACCCTGATAATCAAGTAAAGCTGGCAAGAAAGAAAAGGATTCTGTGTTCATGGGGAGGAAGAAATCTAGCCATATTATAGAAGAGAAAAATCAAATAAAAGATAGGACCACTTTTCAAAGCAGATGTGAGGAAGATAACTGAGAGCCAGCAAAGTTATCCAATTTTATTTTGCTCTGGTGTTTTCTGCCAAAGTAATAACTTTTTAATAAGTCCTTTGGACATAATAAAAATGATAATAGGGAATTGATTCTCAAGATAAGTAAGAAAATGGCAAGAGAAGATCCAATTTTCCTTGCAATGAGGAAGTGTCAGTCCTAATTCACTGGGCTGTTTAGCCACATCTGGAGTTTTGGGCTCATTCCTGAGCACATTAGCTTGGGAGGACAATCATGAAATGGAGAACTTTTAAGGGAAGTCAATAATTATAGGAAAAGGTGTTAAATACATTACATACGATTACATGAAGGAATTCAGGATGTTTAGTCTAGAGAAGGGAATACTCACTAGGACTTCATAGTGGTCCTCAAGTATCTGAAAAGCTGTCATTTGGGAGAGGAATTACCTAGGTTCTATTTGACCCCACAGGATAGAACCAGGAATGACAAGTAGAAGTCATAAAGAGGTAAATTTAGGTATATCTAGGTGGAGGGAGGGAACAAAATAAAACTTGCGAATGATTACATTGGTGATAGAGGGAGCTAGGTGGCACACTAGATAGAACTCTGAGATTAGAGTCAAGAAGATCAGAGTTAAATTCTGCCTCAGATGCTCCCTAGCTATATTATCCTGGGCAAGTGATTTAACCTCAATGTCCCTCAGTTTTCTCATCTGTAAAATCGGAGAGAGGGGAGATTTTATGTTTTCTAAGATCCCTGAAAACTTGAAAATTGCACACATGTAAAAGGTATATAGATCAAAACTGGAATGGTCTACATCAGGAAGTAGTGAGCTCCCCCTCTCTTTGGAGTCCTTTAAGTAGATTTTGGAAGACCACTTAGCAGACATTGCAGTGGAGCTCTTTTTTTTTTCTTTCTTTTATCAGTCATATTAGAAAATGGTAGAAATTTCTTGAATCTATAATTCTATGGTTAGGAAAAGACCAAAGACATGAAATTTAACAAGGAGGAAGTTACAATTGTCAAAATATTATAACTCAGAACTTGGAGCTCTGTTGCAACGGGGAGAAATAAGAGCAAGGTATAGTTTTAACCAAGTTTCTATGAGAGGTGATGGTTCAGGGTAATGGGGTTGCTGAAGTCTTCATGGAAAGGGGATGAATCAAAGCAACATCTTATTCTGCATGGATGTAGAATATATGAATATATATGTTTGTGTATATATGTATATATGCATGTATATATATATATGTATATATATATATATATATGTATATATATATATATATAAATATATGATAATATGGCTATATAGAGAGGTAAAGTGAATAAAGACCCAGTCTTTCAGTCAGGGAGACCAGAGCCAAAGCCTGCCTTTAGAAGACTAGCCATGAATATGCCATTTAGCTTCACTATACCCGGACAAATTTCTACAACTACTCATTACAGATGAGTATGTCTATGGTGGAAGAATTTTCCATGCTGGCAGTTTCCTATAAAGGTCTGTACTATTTCACTCCCCCTCAAAAATCAATCAATGTACATTTGCTGAAGAATTATTAAGTTCTCTTCTCTGTGAAAGATAATCTTTAGACAATGTTGGCTTTAAAAAAAATATACTGTTTGAAGGTAAATATGAAAACTCTGTCATGACAGTACCATGAAAAAGCTATCATATTTAGAATCAAATGACCTGAGTTAGCCACTAAGCCTCTTTAAGCTTCAATGGATTTTAAAACATCTGTCATTCCAAGCTTACTAGGTTATATGAATATTAAATGTCATAATGTAAACAAAAGTACTTTTTAATAGTACAGCAGTATATAGATGTGAACTATGATTACTGAAGCA